>NW_014575245.1:0-61498 GCF_000527765.1 Bipolaris victoriae FI3
AGAGAATAGGTACTTATATAGTAGTTACTACTTACTAGTTATAATTAATCTTAGAATTCTTTTCTCTTAGAAACTCTACTTAGAAAGGCTAGAGCTAATTCTTCTATATTAATACTATATAATAAGTAATCTACTAGACTCTNTTACTTAACTACTATATCTACTTCTTAAGAGATATTATAGAAGACTCTTACTAGATTTATATATAGTTTTAAATAAGTATAGTCTACGTCTCTAATTCGCGCGCGTTACGCGGCGTTTTTAGCTTCTATATAGTAGTCTCTTACGCTAGTAGAGTTAGTATATATAGTATAATATTAAGCTATAATAAAATAATATTATAATAATAGAGTAAAAGTCTAATACTTTAAAACTTTCTATAAATATTATATAGTATAATAGCCTTATAATAGGCCTTTTTAAATACTAGTTAAAAGATTTCTTTACTAATATAGTAGATATAATTACGTACTAAGACCAAGATAGTATTACTATATATATACTTTAATAATAAAAAGTTATCTATATTAAGAGACTATAAGAGGTATAATAAGTATAGAAGTATATAGAGACGAATTATCTTTATCTCTTTATAAAGATTTTAAATAGCTACTAAGTAGTTTATATATCTTTAAAGACTATATATAAAAGTTAAAGTAATAAAACTAGTAAAGTATTATATTATTATTTATCTAACTAGTAGAACTAATCTAGATTACTAAGTTATATAGTAGTTCTTTAGTAAATTAGATAGATATTAGAATCTTACTAGTAAAGATTAGAAATACTAGAATATATATACTTATTTCGCTAATACTCTATATTAGTATAATCTACTTATAATTACTTAGTTAGATATTTTATATTCTTTCTAGTTTATTTAAGTCTATAATAACTAACTATAATAAAATCTTACTTCTAATAAAGCTAGTCTTATTAAAGTTTTAGATATTTTTATTTATAATATAATACTTTATCTTAATATTTTAAATAAACTTAAACTAGATATTAATAAGTACTAGATCTTAATAGAGAGCTTACTATTAATTATATAGAAGTAAAGAGTATAGCTTAAGTAGAAGTAATATAAGACTTCTAGTATTAAGCTTCTTATTAGTTAGTTTTCGTAGATAGAGAGATAGTATACAATAGAATAGTAACTTAGATAAGTAGAATAACTCTATATATTATACTTATACTTAGAACTTAAGTTAAATATATTAAGCTATAAGGGCTTAATATCTACTACTATATACTAGAGCTTTTTATAATATACTTAGTTACTTAGTACTACTAAAAAGTACTAATTACTAAGTAACTTATAGGTTAATATATAGAGTACTTAGTTACTTAGTAGCACTAAGATATACTAATTACTAAGCATCGTTTAGATTACGTAATATACTAGTTCTAAATAAGTATCTCTATTTTCTATAGTCTTTCTACCTTCTTATAAATTACTTATTAAATAAACGTAACGGCGAAGTATTCTCTATATTCTAAGGCTAGTTATAATAATAGATAGCTTTAGCGCGTACATAGCTTAGAATTACGCTAGATTAATCTATTAACTTAATTCTTACTTATCTTCTATTTATTATACTCTTAGAGTAGTTTATTAGCTATATCTTATATATTATTTTATTTATAGAGTAGTTTATACTTAGCTTTAATTATTATATATTAAGTAATAGTCTTCTCTTTTAGCTTTATTAAGTACGTATAATTTAGCTTATAATTATATTAAGTACGTTCTTTAGCGCGTTACTTATAGAGCGTAGTCTATAAAACGTTATAAGCTATAGTAGCGCGCTTTTTACTTCTAATAGATCTAGATTTAATATCTTAAATAGCTAAGAATATATCTACTTTAGTATAGGCTTTATATATATTATGTTATTAAGATATTACGTATTATTTTTAAGAAGGTAGAGTAGAGTAAGAAAGCTACTAGTTTAGTAGAGCTACTAGTTTAGTAGTAATAAATATTATAAGACTAAGCTTATTTATTATCTAGCTATTCTTAGAGACTTTAATAATCTAGTTCTAGAGTATATTACTATCTCTATACTAGTTAGAAAGATAATAGTATATCTTAAGAATTATATAAGATTAAATTATCTATTTAGTTATGTTAATATTCTAGATAACTATAGTTTACTCTCTATTAACTAGCTAGATAGTCTTAGACTATCTACGTCTCTTTAAAGCTATAATAATAGCTCTAGAGATAATCTAGCTTATTATTAAGTCTATTCTATTAAACTTATATATACTTTTATTTTGAATTCTATACTTAGCTTTAATATTAGCTACTAGACTAAACTAGTCTTAAATAGTCTAAGAATTTTTATAAAGAGCTCTTTTATAGTTATACTTATAATTAAACTATTTTTAAGCTTAAGATTGCACTTAATATATATACTAGGCTAGTTTTAGCTAATTTAGTCTAGATTATACTTAGTATATAAAGAATAAGCTATACTAGCTCTATTTATAAGCTTAAAGAGAAATCTATATAACTTAAAATTAAGTATATACTTAATAACTACTTTCTTTTTAAGCTTAGTTAGAGTTATTATCTTAGGCTAGTAATCTCTTTATAAAGTCTATTTTACGCGTTTTTAACTTAGTATTAATAGAGGTATATTTAAGATAGCTATAGTGCGTTATAGAGAGATGTATACGTCTTATTTAAGCGCTTAGCGAGTAAGCTATATTTAATATTTACTAGAGGGCTCTATTTACTATTATTATTGCGATATTAGGGTAGAGTAGTAGTTTTAGTAGGGTCTTAGCAAAAGTGTTATATAAACCTATCTGTTACACAAACCTATAAAGTACGTTAGTTATTTATTATATTTTTAACTTAGTATTATTTAATTAATACTATAGATAGCTATAGCGCGTAATAAGAAGAGAGTTATATCTTATTTAAAAGCTTAAAGAGTAAGCTATATCTAATATTTACCAGAGAGCTAATTAATTCTTATACTATTAGAGTAGAGTAGTAGTTTTAGTAGAGTTTTAGCTAAAGTAGCTTATAAACCTATGTACCTCGCTAACCTATAAGACATATTATAGTTATTTTATTACTATTTAATTTCAGTAAGTTAGAGTAAAGTCTACTAGTGTTTTCTAAGATAAATAATCTAATACGCTATATAGTAAATAGATAAAAAAACTTAAGTTATAAGATTATCTAATATTATTTAATCTATAGTAGTGTGTATAACAGTTTTAGACTTAACTCTGTAATTCCCTAACTACTATATCAATTCTTCTAATCACATAAGTATAATATTAATATTTGAATTCATTCCATTTATATAGATGTAAATATTTAAACCAGCGACGCAACCACGCTCTCTGCATCCCTCCTCGGCCCGTAATTTCTCAGGAAATGGCCGACGGGGAAGCAATCTTCTACCCGCTCCATACTCATCATGCTGCGTACGATGTAGCCCCTGCCCACGCGTATAGCGCGGATGTCGCTGCGGACCCACTGGATGGGCATGACGACGGCCATCATGTCGCCGAGGACGGACTCTTCCTCTGAGGCGAGGGTCGTGAGCGGGTTGTCTGCGTCCCAGAAGGACGCGGTATCTGAGTTGCGTTTTTTAGTATTGCGAGGTCTATCCGGCGACGACGGGGTAGACGAACCCGTGCCGCTGAAACTCGACATTTTGTATGCTTTGTTGTGGAGATTTTGGCGGCTGGTGGGCACGAGGGCTGGGGGGGTGGCTCCGGTGTATTTTGTCCAGAGGGCCTTGAGGCTGGGGAGGTTGACGGCGATGATGGCGGATTGTATTTCTAGGGCGCTGACGACGATCATGGTGCCGAGGATATAGGAGGTGTCGAGGGAGGGGGAGGGCGAGGATAGGCGGAGGAGGATGACGATGCGGCTGCAGGCGATGAGGACGGAGATGCCGCCGAAGCCGATGACGCAGAGGACGGCGATTTTGCGGCGCATGCGGATGTTTTTCAGGGCCCAGATGGTGGAGATGGGCAAGATTAGGATGTAGATGTCTACGAGGATGTTCTGGAGAGATGGGTGTTAGGTGGGTTGGAGAGAGATGAAGAGGAGAAGGTGGAGAAATGAAGACTGGAATGACTTACCAAAATGCAAGGGCCGAGGAGAAGAATCATTTTGTTGATGCATTGTGCATCGGAATGCATGCCTGGATGAAAGATTTCGTCAAATGGCATGCACTGGAAACATGCTACAAGGCTGACATTTGAGGTTAGACTTTGCGGGTGCTCAGAAGGGTTGGTGTGACTTACACACTGGCAATCCATACAACGGTGTTTAATCCTACTCCGAAATAGACGGCGTGTCGAAAGGTGTCGCTATCAGGGGATAGACGAAGGTAAAATACGAGAAAAGCTAATTTGATCACCCAGTGAACAGAGTAGTAGAGGACTTCTTCGACGAATAGCCACTGATTCTTTTGGTCAGAAGACATCCCTTGAAGTTGCCTTGCAGTCATTCACTCTCACCTTAAGGATCTCGAGATGATGGTTCGTGTCTAGGGCTTCCATGTGACTACTCTTAGTTAGCACAACTTATCAATATGACTTTCATCCTCTGAGTATCTTACAGTCCACACCCCCAATACAAAAACATCTGCAGCACGCCCTGCTGTGCAAAACTAAAAGCCTAATCACCATCCTTCACGTTAGCTCTCCGTCCCAACCATCTTCTCCAATCAAAGACAAAACATACCAGAATAGCAACCGCAATATAATCATCCCACCCCCACGTCCTCAAAACAATATATCGACAATAAAACCGTAGCAGAATCGATAATGTGCCCACAAAGAATGTCGAATATGCAATCCCGTACGCAAGCGGCTGGATACTAGTACCCATGTCCATCATCATCATCGCAAGGCGGAAGCGGCAGCGGCAGAGTCCACGAGTCGATGCCAAACCCAGCCGACAAAGCGCATCTCTAATGCGAAGACAAGTTTTTATAAAAAAAAAAGAGTGGAAGAGGTGGGCTGGCCCGCAGTAAAATCAAGAGAAAAAACCTTTTTTGAACTGGCTGCTGGGTAGGATAACATATTAAAGCCCCCCTTCGTCACTTCTTCTTCTTCTACTACTTCTACATGATTGCTTTTGGAGTTTTTGACATGTGCAATTGTTCATGTGTTGGGGCATATGGGTAAGCAAGGAGCCGTTTGGCTGCTGTGCGATCGCCCTCCCCCGTGGTGGGTTTGGAACAAGCGTTCGTGGGCTTGAGACGGCAATGGCGTTGTGGGGGCAAAAGAAGCAAATTGGTTGCGTTTCCGATGTGTCGGGAGAGGTGATTGATGGGTTTGTTTGTAATGCCGCAGACTCCCTCCCAAAAAGGGGGGGGGGGGCTTAGATTGTTTTTCATTGTCGTCGAGTATGTAGTTGTCTTGGGAAGTTTGGTAAGTGTAAGCACTGGACTTGTGAGGTTTGTGTCTGAGTGAACTGTTTCGAAACTGTAGAGATAGAGCGCGGGATAGGTTGTAGAATAAGGAGATGACAAAAGGGAATTGCGATTGCGTCTACAAGATGTGCTAAATCGTCGAATCCGCGAACAGAAAGATAGAAATCAACTACTCGTATACTTCTCATCTTTCTAGTTACTAGAGAATCTCCTAGTTCGCAAACAACACCACCGCTACCAAACAAACTCCATTCGCCCATCCCTCCCCGCAAAAAGCAACTTCCTACCCGTGTTTGCATCTCGTTTCGCAATCCCAATAGGCCACCAGAACTCGCAACTTCAGGGCAAAAAACAAAACAAAAATTACACACGAGTAATTCAGCAAGGAGAAACATCCGTTGTTCCCCGATCTCAGTCACGAAACTTCTCCAGCGCTCGTGATTCTTTTGTCCACGCCCTGATCGCTCCAATGGCCACGACGATTATTCACGATGAACGTCGGGCGTAGATTGCGAGACAGTCGGGCGAAAGCAAGGGTATCAATGTCAAACGGAACGTATTGAGGGTGATACAGGTTATGTGTGACAGGTATTGGTTTGGGCGAGGGCAAACGGGGGGGAAGGGAGCCAGGATATATTTAGACGACGCGTACGGTGGTACAAGTGATCGGGCGATGGAGATACTCGATGGCGAATGATGAGGGTGTTTTAGTTTAGCAGCGCAGAATCGTGTGTTTGTTCCGTGCAGATCGAGATTATCATAGCATGTCACGTTACGGAATATGGGTGAGGAACAAATCGTAGTACGACTAAAGCAGAGGCTATCAAAGCATATCATTGTTCATTTTTTTCGCTGTAACACATTCAAAGTACAAAGGAAACATACATAGGTGTGATGTTATTAATCTCTTCTCGAACAAGCCGTCAGCTCTCAACCCCTTGAGACGTAGTTCTCAGTCATGACCTTGTCTAGTTCCCCTTCTGAGCTCTGGATGTGAATGTCCTTTTGGATTTTAATAATACCAGCGTCTCCCACTGAGATCTGGTTCGACATACGCAGTGAAATCCCACCTTGTCGGCACAGTTCCTCTTCAGACTCGGTAACAGTGAGCCCCTGGTCCGTCCGCGCGACACTTCCCCTATGGCTCTTCCTCGCCCACTTGCCTGCACGCAGCTCTCTGCCCTCGGAGCCAAACGTAACAATATGGCCCCGCGACGAGAGTCTGTACTTTTTGTTGTTGGAATCGCTGTCGCCTCCAGGGCCCGAACCAGACGAGCTTCCGCCCATCATCCGGGTCCACAGGGGCTTGAGACTCGGCAGGTTGACTGCGATGACGGCGCATTGAATCTCGAGTGCGGCAATGATGACCATCTTGCCGAGTACCCAAGATGTATCTGGCGAGCGGAACAGCTCGAACAGAGGTATAAGCCGGAAACAAGCAATGATGACGGAACTGCTGCCAAAGGCCACAACGCCAATCACTCTGAGCTTGCGGGCCATAGACATTTGGAGGTGCCAGACTGTGTAGATGGGTAGAATGAGGATATAGAAGTCTGCAAGGATGTTCTATGTGACTATTATTAAGACTTCGTGGTTTGCGTCGGTAAAGGGAATGGAGGGCTTACGAGAACAGACGGCACAATAAGCATGGCAAGCCTATTGATACAGACGGCATTTGGGTGCGTGCCTGGGTGGAGAATCTCATCGAATGGGACACATTGGAAACATGCCATGAGCCTGGATTTTGTGTTAGCGAGACGTGAGTTATGTGTCTGCAAACGGCGGAAATACGTGTTTATGATCAGGATAGTACCGTTTATGACGCCGCCCATGTAAATGGCGATGCGAAAGGGCTTCCTGGTTGACAGGCGCAGGTAGAATAAGAGGAAAGCCGATTTGATTACCCAGTGTACTGAGTAGTAAACGACTTGTTCAATAAACAGCCACTATTTTGAATTAGAGAAGTCCACCGCTAATCGCATTTGAAAGCACGTGCTTTGATGATTTGAAGCTGCTGGTGCATGGTCAGTGTTGTCATGTGTCTGTGTCTCCAGTCAGCAATTAGTATGCAGTGAGCAAAGCAGGGACTATCATACAAACCACATCCCCAATATAGAAACATGTGCAGGATGAGTTGTTGACCGATGCTGAAGACCTGTAGTTCTTGCCGTTAGATGTGTCTGGATATCCACAGGAGTACCGTGCAGACCACGTACAAGAATCAGCACTGTGAAATGATCGTCCCATCCCCATAAGTGCAGGACACAGCGTCGACAGTAAAAGCGGAGAAACATTGAAATAGTACCAAGTACGAATGTAATATAAGCAACGGCATACGCCAGTGGTTGGAGGTTTGATAGTGCCATGGTCTCAATATTGTGAGCTCTCAAACAGAAGTAGTCCACGACTCGAAGTGCGTGTATCGAGACACAGAATGGACTTCACAGACAAAGTTTATATCCACCAGAGCCTAATTGCAGACTCTAAGTTCAGTCAGTCTTTGCTATGACGGTCGAGCTCCCGGGGAATGAAGGGGGCTTAGAAACCTCCTTGTCAGTGATCTGCCTTCTTCGATACCCGCGGACTCAGATCCATGAAATGCAGACGCATCAAAGCGTTCAGCAGTCTCAGATTCTCGTACCAAGCCGTATGACCGTTACGCGTTGCCCTCATTGGTACTACGCACTGATATCGGGGTATTTGAGCAGCATACTCGAAACAGGATCTTCGGTATGCTGTCCGAAAACAGAGGTTCAACTTGACAGTTGACATGCATCGGCGTTTTTTGACATTTGCCAGGTTCTAGGATGTAGAGATTTGCGGCGTAACGGACGTACTGTGCACGCATACGTCGGAACGATCGTCTGGGAAAAGGTATCATACAGGGAGACTTTCTAAGCCCCCACTGTCTCACTGGGATGTCTCATGCAGAACCAGTCAGAGCTCGTTCCAGTGTTTGCCTTTGGCAACTATTATCTCCGAGCATCGATCGGAACTTTTTAAAGCTAACCCCGCAGCAATTGTTTGATGTCACCTGCGGCTTGCTTACTGCGTACGTATCCTTGGACGGGTGCAAACGCTACGCTTCCAGTCGCTGACACGCCTCAGGCCGTTGACAAGCCGTCAAACCCCTGAAACTGCTGATAGACCTAAAGCGGCCGACTCGGATCCAGATCCGGACAGACTTGAAGCGATGGAACGCAAACAACCATATGGAGATGTAAGGATCCTCAGTGCCCACCAAACGATCGAATCCTCCACGCTGGAACCTTTATTTCTGGCTGCCAATCAAAAATAGGCGGCCGAACAGGTTTCTCGACGAGTGACATCGCTCGCTTGATTCTCGTACAATCTTGCGTCTTTTTGAGTTTATTTGGGCGATATGAACGTTGTCTAGACCAAGATGATGATCGACGAGAAAGTCACGGACGAACTGCCGAGTTTGATACTGTTGTCCGGCTACTTGAGACGGTATTGAGAAAACATGTTGGGTAGACAACGGGGCTTGGCATTGATGACTAGAAAGTTATGAATCGACTCACATGCATCGGTGACTTCCCCGTCATTCCCGCCTCCCCGACTACCGAAGCTGTACCGTAGTGTCGTAACACAGAGCTGTGATAGGTATGATCTACTACTACCCTTCGCAACTTCCACTCAGATCGGCGGCGGGGTTGGGACAGCCGTGTATACTTACTCCCGCCCAGCGTCTGTGGAAGAGGTTACGCGCATGCTCCTCGGCAATTATGCGAACGGCTATTTAAGTTTCTTTAGCGAATGCTATGGAGATAGATGGCGATAAGAGCCCGGTGGGTGCAAGAGGGGACATGTACCTGATTTAAGTTGTTTCAAGATGTTAGTTATATACAAGCAAGTGCTTCTAGTGGTCATAGCCTAGCTACTTCAAAAAGAAGTAGCAAATAGAAAATCTATAATTACCTGTAGTATACTGCTAATCTAGGTGTTGCCGCTTCAGGCTATCCGACATGTCCGGAGTCTTGTTCCTTGCTTCAGTCGGTCCTTTAGGAAACTTAGATACCCCGCAGGACTGTTCTCTGACAGGGATGCGTGTGCGACAGTTGTATCACCTTTACCAAGAGGAACCTAGTCTTTCAACTACGTCTAAGGACCCACCTTTGGCGCTTGCATATATGGAACATTGGCAGATATTGGTAGGTCTTACATGCGGGTGCACTGCTGCTCGTACTAAGGTCGCATGGTGCTGCTCTTTCGTTTTAGTTATCAAGGAACGCAGCCCCAAATCATCAATCCTCAGAGCATGTCCAAAAGTTACGTCGTTCCCCATTCTTGTTAGCGTAACCAACCTTTGAGGGCTCTGGTAGCTGCAATGGAAGTCATTCAGGATGCTGCACACAATGCTGCCCAAATAGATGCGTTTCAGGGTGCTTTGGCAGCGGCCCTACTGGGTGTCTTTTTCCATCTTTCTATTCTTCCCATCGAATTCGAGGTTATCATGGTCCACTTCATGGCAGCCTCTGTGGCCATCTTTTTCGGCATGATATATGTGTTCGGAATATTGAAGGCTCTGCTGTTCACCGCAAGCTTCAACACTGCATTACTAACCACCATCGCGATCTATCGATTAGTGTTCCACCGGTGCCGAAAATTCCCTGGGCCAGTTGCTGCTAAAGTGTCAAAGTTTCACGCAGCATGGATCGCGGCAAAGAACGTCCAGTACTACAAGGATCTGGAGAAGATGCACGAGCAGTATGGCGACTTTGTGCGCACTGGTGAGTAGTTGTGTACTCAGAAATTCAGGAATGGGCGATTGCTGATACGAGCTCTAGGGCCGCGAGAAATTAGCATTCTACGCAGCTCAGCAGTTCCGATCCTGTATGGACCCGGTTCGGAGTGCCAGAAGTCAACATGGTATGACCAAACTGGGGGTGATCACCGAAAAGCCTCGATCCACATGACACGCGACCACAATGCCCATCGTCTTCGCCGTCGTGCTTGGGACCGTGGCTTCTCTATCAAAGGTTTGTACGGGTCTACGAGGTATAGTGGTGTGTGCTGACGTTGAATAGCACTGAACATATACGAGCCACGTATCAAAGCCAAAGCAGACTTATTCAAGAGCCAGCTAGCCAACAAAGGAGAGGCATCCATGGATGCCTCAGCCTGGTCAATGTACTTCAGTTTCGATGTTATGGGCGATGTTGGCTTTGGAAAAGACTTCGACAACCTCAAAAATGGTGTCGAACATGTTGCCATCGAAGGCGTACATAAACACATGACCATGCTAGGGATAATGAGCCCCGTACCGTGGTTGCTGTATATCTTGAGTTCAATACCCGGAGCGGCGGCAGGTTATCTTGATTTCTTCTCCTTTTGTGCAGGCCAAATCCGGGAAAAACATCAGGTACGTTTCTCATCGCTGTACTGCACGGAGCTAGTGAATTGACAAGTTGTAGAGTTGGGATAGCGAAAAGTATCCGCAAGATGTGGTATCTTGGTTGCTGAAAGCCATCAAGGAAAAGGACGCTACGGCGCCCAAAACCGCAGCCGCACTCGAGGATGATTCAAGAGTGATGATCATTGCAGGGAGGTAGGAAATTCCAAGTCAAAAACAGAAGGCAGCAGCAGCTGACACAATAGTAGTGAGACGACTGCCACCACTCTTGCAGGAGCTCTCTTCTTCCTCGCCAAGTATCCCGAGAAGCAGAAAAAACTTCAACAACTCCTTGACCAGACAATGCCAAGCGGATACGACGAGTGGTCATATGAAAAAGTAAAATCGGTTTCCTATATCGACGACGTTGTCAGTGAGACACTGCGACTTCGTCCTGCACTATTGACTGGCGGAGCGCGAGAAACACCGGTAAAGGGCATTACGATAGACAACACATATATTCCTGGCAAGACAAACGTGTTCATACCAATATCGCTTATTCAAAAGGATGCCAGATGGTGGCAGCAGGCCGAAGAATTTATTCCCGAGCGGTTCGGCGAAAAGAGGGCGGAGATGGCAACTGACAAGGCACCGTATATGCCTTTCTCTCTAGGTAAGTGCCTCAATGCAATGATGACAGTTGTAGATGTCAGTCAGCTAACATACCCAAAGGTGCGTACAGCTGTCCCGGAAAGACCCTGGCCTACATGAGCTTGCGCATCTCGCTTTCCATGATTGCGCAGAATTTCGACGTGTCGTTTGCACCGGGTGAGACAGGAGAAGCTTTCGAAAATGAGATATTGGATACGTTTACTGTAACACTGCCGCCCCTTCAATTACGGTTTACTCCGCGGGAGAAGGCTTGAATATGCGGGGGAGTGCGTATATATTCCGATCGTTTCTTGCGGACGTGCTCACCTTCAGGGATAGTAATGTGATTGAACAGTTGGGTCGAGCAAGAATTACTGCCAATTGAAGCAATTCATGTGCATCTGGTGATTGCTTTGCAGATGGGTACGGGGAGCACGAAAGCTCAAGAGGCGGTCAAAGGCGACTACGGGCTCCGAGGAGTCTCTGGTTTTAACTCTTGAGCGGTTGTGACAATCAGATACCGCCAAGGCCACTGTATGTGTATGTACACATGTACAAATAGGGACGCTTCATTAGCTTGTAAAATTATTCAACGTGTATTTTCAAGAGCACATTTCATGCCGGGCTGCAGTGTAATGAGTGACTATGATCAGATGTGCATCGGTGCGTACTGGTACATATATAGCAATAACGGCTGACTGTTGATCGTGGACTTGCTCTGCAAGCCGTTGCGCAGAGTGGGTGGTGGGGAAGCCGGATACTGCACACCCTCAGAGACAGGACGTTGGCCTTGTGACGATGCGGACATGGATGGGGCCGCATCAAGCTGCAAGATCGACGCGGGATGACTTCGACGTGCGACGGCCCGCTCTGCACCACACTCGCCACAGTGGAACGCGTCAGAATTTTGACATGTGACAGCAGTGAGAGGAACAGTCGAAATGGCAGTGAAGGACGAGGAGGCAAGCGGACAGTGACATTGTGGGGTCTTGGTCGCAAGCAGCGGCCGGGCAAGTGGACAAGTGTTGAGGGTCCGTTGACGATGCTCATGCGCCGCTGGAGGAATAGTGTCAGTGCATTCAATATGGATCCAGTACACGAGCGGCAGAAGTGCACCGGGGTCATGGAGGCCATTGGCTGTGATAGGCCAAGGAGCCGATGGTTCTCCGTGCATGGCGGCTAGCCGTGAATCGAGCTGCGAGCTTGTGGCTGCACGAACGGTCGCGTGGCCCAAGAGTCGGTCCCATCCAAGGGTGGCCAGGTCGTAATTATGCAGGGCGCAAAGCATGGTTGTCGCGGGCCTGAATTTAAGGGAGTTGGAGGACAAGTCGAGGACAGCGAGGACGATGACAGCGACGAAGCTGCGTGCTGAACTGTCACCACCACTCTGGCTAATGTACTGACCCATGTCCATTGCCCAGCCACTGCCACGCCCCTGGCTCATCGCAGCATGTAGGCATAATGGCCCTTGGCAGTCATTTCCCGTGCGAAGCGCTGGGTGCATGAAGCGGCGGAGAGCGTGATTGGGTGCATGGTTGATGAACGGCCTCGCTCTCTGAGGTGGACAGCGTGGAGAAGAATTGAATTTGGGTCTGGCCATGGACTCGACTAGAGCAATTGCAGGCTAGGGGCGAATGGAGGAGGCAAAGGCCGCGAGCAGTGGGCCCGCCAGGACGAGCGGCCCTGGGCGTGGTTGGCTGCTCGGGAGTTGGAGCATGAGCTGGGCGGTGCAGCCATGAGAGCAATGGGAAAAGCAAACAGGGCGACAAACTGCAGCTAGCCGAGGGGTGGCACCAGAGGGCAGCAGGTTGACAGGCGAGCGAGGTCGTGGGAGTGAATTGGCGGTTGCTGTGGAGCTTTGGCGCTGATGACGGTGAAAGACGGCGTCCTCATTTCCGCCCGCGTTAGTGTTAGCGAACCAGCCTCATCCCAAGTAGCGGATCCAAGCTCCCCATCGCCCTTTCCCTCCTCGAACGCCCTCGACGAGATAGCGACTTCCCCAGCTGCGCGACCACCGTGACTGCGCCTTCCATCTCGAGCCCTAACGAGCCGATCGAGCAGTCGCGACCCGCCCCTGTTGCTGCCACGAGGAAGCAGCGGCCCACGACAGCGACCACAGCGACAGCGACTGCAGCGAGAGAGCGCACCCCAGCCCGCCCTCAGCTACATACGTCTGTCTCTCCCCCCCCACACACACACGACACAACGCTCCAGACACCTCTCGCTCCGCTCTCGCTCTCGCCCTCCTCTCCTCCCCATCCGTCTTTCTCCCTCTCTCCATCTCTACACCCCCCTTTGGTCCCCCGCGCGCCCTCTCTCTGCCTGAGGCTGTCGACGCGCTGAAAACTATGAGCGCCGAACCCGCGCAGCCCTCTGCTGACGCATCTGCCGCCAACGGTACGTTCTTGACCCGGCCCAGGGCTCACACCGGTCAATCTCCCTCCGACGCGATAACTAACCTTGACCTAGCTGCCATCGCCCCGAATTCCATGCTCAACGTGCCCCAGTCTGGTCCCCAGTCCACCGACAACCACACGCCCAACACCGGCCTCAGCGGCGCAACCACCGCAGCAGACGCTGAGAGCATAGGACGCGGCTCCAAGCGAAGCCTCATGGGCAAACGACGGGCTGGCAGCACGGCGAGCAGCAAACGCTCTCAGCCGCGTGCTGCCCCATCAGAGAAGACCGAGCAGCCGCCCCCGCTGCCCGCTACGGCCGACCGCCCTGCATCGACGAGGAGTAAGACGCGCAAGGGCGGCTTGCTGTCGTGCCTGCCTTGCTTTGCACCCAAGGAGTCCCGCCTCGCCGGCGACTCGGCCCCTACGGAGAATGTCAAGCAGGCCCAGAAGGTGCCTGCAGGGCGCACATCGCAGTCGACGCCCGTCAAGAAGCAGGAGCCGACCATCGCCGAGTCAAGTAAAACCGACTCCAAGGAGCCCCTCGACGAAAAGACTGGAACTGAGACATTGGGTTCGAGTCTTGGCGACAAGCCTAGTCATGGCGATGGAACCACCGAGCAGCCGCCAGTCGAGGATAGTCCTCAGCTGGTGACGAGAAGCTCATCCCAGAGACAGCAAACAGAAGCAACCTCGCCCCCTCAACCCGGCACATTACAAACTGGTCATCCTCAGATAAGCATCACCAACCCCACGCCGGCCGCCACGCCAGTCTTGCCCCGCCCATCCGCAGAACAGCAACGCATAATAGAGGACCAGACCGAAGAGCAGAAGCAGATTGACAGCGACATTGAAATGCGAGATGTGCCGCTTTCGTCCCACGAAGTTCCGCACCAGGCCGACGCAGCCGACGCTGACGCTGAACCCGAACAGCCCAAGGTCGATTTGCCTCCTCCGCCGCCACTAGCTGAGAGACAGGTCGCTGTGCAGGAGCAGGTTGCGGATGCGGGCGAGGCGCCAGAGGAGCAAAAGTACCTTTTGGGACCCATTGCACCCAGGTTCCAGGGTAAAAAGTGTTTGGTTCTTGATCTCGACGAGACTTTGGTCCACAGCAGCTTCAAGGTATGTCATTAAGATCATGGTATTTGCTCCTATTTACTGATTCAATGTAGATTCTACACCAAGCAGACTTCACGATTCCTGTGGAAATTGAAGGCCAATACCACAATGTTTATGTCATCAAGCGACCGGGCGTTGACCAGTTCATGAAGCGTGTGGGCGAACTGTACGAAGTAGTAGTTTTTACAGCATCTGTTTCCAAAGTACGTGGCTGCATTGTTTTGTTCCGGCAATTCCGCTAACGAGAGTAGTATGGTGATCCCCTCCTCGACCAGCTCGACATTCACGGCGTTGTTCACCACCGACTTTTCCGCGAAAGCTGCTACAACCACCAAGGCAACTACGTAAAGGTGAGAATATGAGCATAAAGTCAGGTTCCAATCAGACGCTAATGCCCCTGCGCAGGATCTCTCACAGATTGGCCGCGACCTCAAGGATACCATTATTATTGACAACTCGCCCACTTCCTACATCTTCCATCCGCAACACGCCGTCCCCATCAGCAGCTGGTTCTCTGACGCACATGACAACGAACTCCTCGACCTGATACCGGTGCTTGAGGATCTCGCTGGCCAGCAGGTCAGCGACGTCAGTCTGGTGCTTGACGTGGCTTTGTAAGCATGCTCGAGACGATCATTACGAAAGAGGATACCCTTTGCGCATACCCTTCTCATCGCGCCGACATAATCACTTTACTTCGGGCGCAAACCGTAGGATGCAACACCCCTACCTATTCCACTCTGTACCTTGTAATCAGCTTTTAATGTGCATAAAAAGCGGCTCAGTGCGTGACGGCTGTACAAGCCGCCGTGTAAGACCGTGCTAGAGTGTCACATTGCACGCCCCATTTTTCCCACCACCGCACGCGCATGTTCTGGGGCGATGCCCCTCAACCACACCATTTCCAACCATTGACACTAGGCTGGCGCGCACTACCTCGACTTTTGCGCACAAAAAACAGGAGGACCGGCGCACAACGGCGTCCCTTTGGCTTGAAGAGCCACGAAAATCCACAGTAATATTGGCACATACCCCCCTTTTTTTCAGCATATGCGACGCCTGGCCTCTCTGAGGTCTTGTAGTATCTACTATCAGTACCATTTCCTTTGTACGCTTTGTGTTATTCTTTTCTTGGTTCTGCATTGCTGGCGGGAACAGGCAAGGTCTATTCATCCCCACGACTGGAGCGTGCTTTGATGCCCCTCGTAACTCTCAGTTTTGTTTTTCCTCCTGTTTTTGTATGGCGAGGCTGAAGCGCAAGGTGCCTGCAGACGCATCCAGATGCCAGTAGGGGCCGTAGAAGTTCAGATAGTCAACAATACCCCTTCTATTTGTCAACCCACAGATTGGCTGCTGCGGCGTTGCGCCATGCATATCGTGAACCATGTGAGAGCCAGGGCATACCTGATCGCTGGGGCTTGCACATGCAATGATGACGTTGGATGCTGGATGGAACCCTAGGCTTGGCATTCACATGCTGCCCGCCGCCGTTGGAGCGTGTGCACAGCCACTCATCACGCGTCCCGCCAAAAGTGACACACGATGCTACAGCTACTAGTCGAATGTACCTACACCTAGCCCCACGACAACATCGCAGCAGCAGCTTTGTCGCCACACTCAGGAGGAACGGAGCGGGAGGCTTTTCGGGTATTTAGTCCGTCACCAAACACGACAGAGTAGGTTTGGGCTCGTTTGTTTGCTGCTCTGCTCCACCGTGGCTGCGACGTCGCTTGGCCTCCTCGTCCCTGTGCCCTGTCTCTCCTCTCTTCTCCAATATACCACTCACAGTCTTGCGGTGCATGGCTTGGTGATACAACGCCCACACTCACCTTCCTGTCTGTGTCTTGTTACGTTCCCCTCGCCATGGAAAAATACAGCCAATTTCGCGATAAAGGTGCGTCTACAGAATCCATGCAGTCGACCGTCACCACTACCACTACCACTACCTAATTCCCCTTCAAGTAGCGCCTCCCGCTCTGATCGCAGACTTTGATTCCGAATGTACTTGCTTACAGTTCAGCACAGGCACTGCAATTGCGCCTTTCCTCCCCGTACCACCCCCGCCGGTCGGCATCCTCTGGCGTCCGATATACCTCTTCCTCTTCTGTGTCCGCACACCTTTCGTCATTGCCTTCTCGCTTTTGTACTTCTTTGGCCTTGAGTTCATACCGGTGGGCAGAAGGCTGAGATATGTGGTACTGTGGTTGATGCTAGGAATTCCGGGAGTGTGGTGGGTGGACTTGCAGGTTGATGGGGTCAAGAGAGGGTACGTTCACTTGCGTGCAAAGAATTGAAGTTTACCAGAAGGTCTCATAGTTTTGAGGGCATACGAGCTAAAAAAAACGTTGCAGACAACTAAACTCGGCCAAAAACCATCTGCCTAAGGCTGGCACCATTGTCGCTTCATCCTTTACTTCGCCTCTCGACCCGCTCTACCTTGCGGGCATCTTCCAGCCAATCTTCACAAAGTCCTATCCGCACCTTTGCAAGGTCGAGCGCATAACTCTTTTCCGCGCCATCTTGCTCGCCTTCTCGCCGCCTTCCTTGACTCCACAAGATCCGTCCAAGCTCGTCACGCTCAAACAACTCATTAGCGAAAACCCCGACAGGATCATATGCGTCTTCCCAGAAACTACTACAACAAACGGAAGGGGCATTCTACCGTTGTGCCCTAGTCTGCTAAGCGCCGATGGTAAGACCAAAATCTATCCTGTCAACCTCAGGTACACACCGCAGGATGTGACCACCCCTGTCCCTGGTGGTTATTTCTCTTGGTTCTGGCGTCTTCTCAGCAAGCCATCGCACCAAATGCGTGTCCGTATTGCTTCGCGTGTGTACAATAGCTCAAATCAAGATTCTCCGGCAAAAGCGACATCACATTTGGACAAGAACAAGGCAACGACTAGTGGCTATGACGCAAACATTTTCGAACAACCCGATTTCAAAGATGGATTCATTGGAACAAACGGCGGGGCTGGAGACGGTATGGATGTTGATGCTGGCGGTGCCGATGACGGCCATGAAGTCAGTCCTGAAGAACAAAAGGTGCTCGAGCGGGTTGCCGAGGATCTTGCGCGCTTGGGTAGAGTAAAGAGGGTGGGTCTAAGTGTTGAAAAGAAGATTGAGTTTCTGAAGGTGTGGGGTAGCCGAAGGAGATGAAGAGACCAGTCGCAATCTGGTGAACGGGTAATTTATTTTGAATATCCGATGTATGGTGATATGTGGATTAGATCGAGCTTGGTAGCGTTATACTTGCACATCATTTAGTTCTAATATCATCAATATGTTAGTATTTAAGTATTATATTCTTCGGCGATGCTTACGCTGTTGAAGCTTCACCAGAACGCCAAGGACTGTCTTAAATTTTGAGGTCGTGACGGCGATTGGGATAGGTATCAGACAAGAGGTGGGGCGATGCTTGCTTTGAGATTCACAGCCGGTACGTAGTCAGACAAATCTGAGTGCTAACTGTCCGGTGAAACGATGGCATTCGTCATCGTGCTGGACCCTTGCTTAGGCAGAGCTTGCTAGTAGCCTAGCCACCCACAAGGTGAGTACATTGCTTGCATACTTACTCAACTCCACACTAGGAACACCGCCTTCTAGAACATACCTTTGTTGCCCAAAATCTCAGCCTTTTTTTGCTAACACTCGACTCGCACCATACAACTACCGTCGCCCTACCTTCCTCTCCACGTCCAGTGTATGATGGCTGAGCCAAACTCTGCCCCGCATGCCGAAAGCGACCCCGCAACCACGACCGACGCGAAGGAGACGCGTGATCAGGACGCGGATGAGCAGAAACCACGAGATAGCAACGGCTGGGATGGGAAGCTACGAGTAGACAAGATGACGCTCACCGACGAGCCAAGAGATCCACACGCGCAAATATTGAGTGATCCAGAGGTATCAGATGATGAAGGACCCCCGCCAGAACAGCTGGCTGCAGATGAAGACCTGTTGGACGATGTGCCGGACGATGAAGAAGAGATCGAGCTAGTGCACTGCAAGATTTCGGATATGTCGTCATTGCGACTAGAGAGGTTCACGCAGATGAAGGTATGTCGCTCTTGGGATAGGGATACAAACAAGACGGTCTAACATCGCAGCGTCTCTGCCTTCGCCAAAACCGAATAGAAAGTATTGCGATACCAGAAGAACTCGCAACGAGCCTTACAGAAGTCGACCTCTATGACAATCTTATTGCGCACATCAAGGGCCTCGATGCCTTTACTGAACTCACGTCGCTCGACCTGTCCTTCAATAAGATCAAGCACATCAAGCGACTAAACCACATGACAAAGCTCAAGGATCTATATTTTGTGCAGAACAAGATTAGCACCATAGAGAACTTGGAAGGCCTCACCAATCTGCGACAGATTGAGCTGGGCGCAAACAGAGTACGGGAGATTCAGGGTCTGGAGACACTGACTGGGCTGGAAGAGTTGTGGTTGGGAAAGAACAAGATCACCGAGATCAAGGGCTTGGATACGCTTACGAACCTCAAGATTTTGAGCATACAGTCGAACCGGCTGCGGTCCATTACGGGGTTGGAGAAGCTCGTCAACTTGGAAGAATTGCATATCTCGCACAATCTTCTTACAGAATTATCGGGGCTAGAGAACAACGTCAATCTCAGTGTCATTGACATCAGCGCGAATCCCATCGAACATCTCGGAGGACTCAAGGGCCTCAAGCACCTTACCGAGTTTTGGGCGAGCAACTGCAAACTGAGCGACTTTGGTGAGATCGAGCGGGAGCTGAGAGATAAGGAGGAACTGGAAACGGTTTATTTCGAAGGAAACCCTCTGCAACGGGCGCAGCCAGCCTTGTACAGGAACAAGGTCCGACTTGCGCTACCACAAGTTGTGCAGATTGATGCCAGTAAGTCTTACTTGTTACATGTCTCTCTAGAATCCGGAGAACTAACGTTGTGAAAGCGTTTGTGAAGCAGGTATAGCATACTCCGAAGCGGCAGCGTAGACGACTCTGGGTTTCTGTGGTCATGCAAGTGTGTTTACTTAGACGGATTGTTCTTCCGCACGCAAATACATAGATGGTAGGCATATCATGGACATTGGCATTGGCACGGCGCGTTGGCGTTGGGCGAGATATTTGATAGCGTACATAGTATACGGTGGGGATACCCAATGAATGAGCGAACGGATGAATGGATGAATGAGGCTGGTTGCCCTGCCGAACGTCATGCAGGCTCGCTGGTTGTACAGGTTGACAGAGAGTACCGGTGCTAAAGCCGAGTATGGTCTAGCGTGTGGTTACGGGGAGGGTGGGTCGCGCCTTCTATGTTTACCGTCCGAGCGCAACCCAAACACTGGATATCACAACTCCCGCAGCATCACCGCAGCCGCCTCTGGACGCGCCAGTGCTGTTGACCGCGACGGAGCATGCTTTGTTGATATCCTTCTTTCGTTAGACTTTTGCCACGCATCACACCATGGAGTCCACCAACGAGAACGCTGTGGGTATCCCTAGAGCCATCCCCTGGCCCGTTCATGTCTAATCTAACGCATTCTAAGGGTAGCACCAAACGTTCAGGAATCAAGCCGCCATCGACATTCTCCCACATCCCATCCTCACCCACTCGCGCCCTCGGTGAATTGCACGAGTCCACTACCAACGTGCGCAGCGCAATGCCCATCCCTACCGCAAAGCACAAGCCCTCTGGCTGTACTCTACCCCTCGCCACACCCCCAGAGGCACACTGTTTACTGACCACGACAGTGCCCGAGCCGGCCTTCAAGCAACGGAGGACACTGACTGAGCAAGCCCCCGAACCCGCCTCGCGAAGGCTACCCGCGCCCTCCAAGATCGCCAATGGCGTCAAGTCCGCTGTCGCTCGCAGCATGGCCGCCTCGACCTCGCGCACAATGACCAAATCGACAGTCAAGAACACATCTGTATCTGCCTACGCAAGCAGTGTCGGCGCTGTTCCCAGACCCGCCCCAACCACGAGGCCGAAATCGGCCTATGGCCAAAGTACACACACTAGGAGCAAGTCCTACCACCAGGGATCCCGCCCTGCAACGTCAATGATGAATCGACCAGATGACGACGACAGTGAACAAGCAGAGCGCAAAGGTGTGCAACCATTTCTTATCTCTTCAGTCCCATTCGCCCATGTCACAGTATCTAGAGGGATGTTTTCAGTCTCTAAGCAGCGCACAACTCCCTCAAGTGATTTCCAAGTACAGCCTGTTCGTGTGCCAGAGTCCCCAACAGTTTCTTCTCCTTCCACCTTTCGCCCCGTCACTCCAGTCATTGAAGAGCCCGTCGTGACCGACTATGATGTCATCTGCACTGGACTTGGAGCGCTCAATCTAGTCGCATCCAAGGCAGAGAGGCATGAAAGTCGGACCGGACGCGGAATGGCTTCTGACAACGGAACAAGCTCCTTTCTTAAGCCAAAACTTCCTTTGTCACAACTTCCTCAGCCGGTGCAGACACCTGTGCGGTGGCGTGAGCAGCAGCAACAGATAGATCAATCACCCTACTGGCCCATGTCAATCACGCCGAGGCGATTACAGCCAGCACCATTTCTAAACCGTTTTACTAACGATCGTTGTCCAGATTTCTACAATGAGCGTATGGAGGCCATGGAACGCGACTTTCGCTCCTTCAAGGAGAAGATGGAGATGGATGTGCGACAAGCTACTGACTACAAGGAATCAATTCAGCAGCTCCAAGGCCGAGTTACCGAGCTCGAAACTATCCGCGCACGCCTGGAGATTGTGAACAAGGGGCTCGAGACGGAACTCAACGATAGTCGTACTAGTCTCAAATCAGTCAAGATGGAACTGGAAATGGCCCAGCAGAAACACACATATGAAGTTGATGACGTACGACGGAGGCTGCGCAACGAAGTTGAAGACTTGGAATCGCGACACCGAAAAGACACAGACCGGTTGGAACGGGAACGAGATGAGGTAGAAAGAAAGACACGTATGGAATTCGAGGCACGGATCGACAAGTTATTGAAAGAGCATGAGGAAGAGATCCAGGTGCTGCGCAAGAAGCTCGACTCGGACTCTGAAGCGGAGCGGAGCAGGCGCGCACAAGAGGCCCAAAAGATTGAGGAAGAGTATGCTTCCAAACTCCGAGCTGCCGCTCTAGATGCAGATGTCAAGCAACGTGAAGCACAACTCCTGCAAGGCGAGCTCACCAATGTCAAGTCAGAACTCGATCGCGAAAGAACCCTCAAGATTGGCCTCCAGAACCAACTAACAGAAGCAACGTCCCTCAACCTTACACTGGAGGCAGCGAACAAGGCTATGAAAGAGAAGATTAACTTTCTCGAATCTGACAGCCAGGCACAGTCGTCCGCCTTCAACGACCTTCACAAGAGAATGCAAGATGCCATTGAGGCGGCGGAAAGAGCACACGACAAACTCCGACAAGAAGAGACATTGCGCCGAAAGCTATTCAACCAAGTCCAAGAGCTTAAAGGCAACATCCGAGTCATGTGTCGTGTACGGCCAGCCCACGCTACCGAGAGGGACCCGGCGCAGATTGCCTTCCCTGACAATGATACCGACAGCAAGGAAGTTGCCATTACCGGTCCAAGCAAACAGAGCGCGACTGGCAAGGATATTACTGCCTCATACTCGTACTCGTTTGATCGTGTGTTCGGTCCGACGTCCCAGAACGGAGAGGTTTTCGAGGAGATTAGCCAGCTTGTACAGAGCGCTCTCGATGGCTACAACGTGTGCATCTTCTGTTACGGTCAGACCGGCTCTGGAAAGACACATACCATGTCATCAGCTGACGGTATGATTCCGCGTGCCACAGCCCAGATTTGGGATGAAGCGCAGCGACTGCAAGAAAAAGGCTGGCGATACACAATGGAGGGTTCGTTCATCGAGGTCTACAACGAAACGTACAACGACTTGCTTGGTCGGTCAGAAGACCTGGATAAGAAAAAGGTCGAAGTCCGACACGACCCTGTGAAGAAGCAGACTAACCTGGACAATGCCGTGAGTGTAATGCTGGATGGCCCTGGCCGTGTCGAGGAGATTCTCGAAACGGCTAGCAAGAACAGAACTGTGGCTGCTACAAAAGCCAACATGCGATCAAGTCGAAGTCACTCAGTCTTCATTCTAAGGCTCGTTGGCACCAACGAAATCACAGGTGAACGGAGCGAGGGAACACTCAACCTGGTTGACCTTGCGGGATCCGAGCGACTCGAGCACTCCAAGGTCGAAGGCGCGCGCCTGAAAGAAACACAGAACATCAACAAGAGTCTGAGCTGTCTTGGCGATGTAATCAACGCTCTCGGGTCGGCAAAAGAAGGCGGTCACATTCCGTACAGAAACTCAAAGGTATGTGTGGGGAGAAAACATTGTTTGCATTGTATATTTGTGTACTAACGAACTATGTCAGCTTACCTATCTCCTCCAATACTCGCTGGGCGGCAACTCCAAGACTCTCATGTTCGTCATGGTTAGCCCGCTCCAGGCGCACTTGCAAGAGACGATTACCAGTCTCAAGTTTGCGACAAAGGTGCATAATACGCATATCGGTACTGCGAAGAAGCAGACCAAGACTTCTTCGTGATAGTGAGGTCTTGATGAATTTGTCCTTTTTCGTTTTTTATGTTTTTTCGGTGTGTGAACAATGGGCTGGAGTAATGGAGAGACTGGTGTGACTTTTGTTTACCCGCCTCCTTTTTGGGTTGGATTGGGTTTTTGGGACTGAATGGGGACACGTGTGGAAAGGCGGGGGGTTTTATACACATATTTTCCCATGTGTTTCTTGGCTTTGGCTGGTTGGCTGTCTACTTACTAGCTTGTCAAATTGGCCAAGTAAAGCGCGGAGCGACTTTTGAAGTGCTCAGGTCGTTTGTGGGGGTTTTTTTGTTTCCTCGGTATTTTTTTTTTCATCTTCAGTTTTTTTTATAAAGATTCTTGCGGCTGGACACTACTTGCGATGTACATAAGTAGTGGCAGCTCATGGGCGAGTTTGCAGAGTAGAATGACGCTTGTTTTTGATTTGTTTGTATTTGATGTGTTCTGTTTTGCAAGTTGCTGGATACCCTGGGTTCTATTCAAGCCATGTCACTTCTCAACCAAAATGTAGACAAAAAGGTATGAATCAAAAGAGATGAAGTGTATATATATAACTCAATCATGACCATGGCGCTAACCCAGACACCTTGCTAGCAAAAGCCCGGTTTCGACGGACGGACCAAAAATGAACAAATCAAGTACGCATACACAAGGGCAGTCTCGCTTGATCATCATACAAACTCCTGCTTTTGCCCTGTCCATGCTTGCTCTCTCCCCCCTCCACTCCCTAATCAGAAAGATGCCTCAGCGGTACGCGCGCCCCTTCAACAGCGTCTATCCAAACAATGACATCTTTCACGGCAAAACAACTACTAGTATCGTTGAGGCTAATCGTCTAAGATTTCGCATCTTGGAAATCAAGATCGAGCTTCCTCAAGTTCAAGCTCGAGCTGCCTGATACGCTCGTCCTTTTCGCGATCAGAAGGCTCAGAGTTGGTAACCTTTGCCTTGAGCTGGGCGACTTCTCGCAGCAGGATGGCAATCTGGTCGGATTGGTCCGACATGACCCTGTTTTGCTGCTCGAGTTGAGACTTGATGTCGCCTAGTGCGTCACGGAGAGCGGATGCAGGGCCACCGGAGCTAGCTGCGGCAGAAGTGGATGCAGCTGCAGGTGCGGCAGAGGGGCTAGCCGTAGTCGCGGACTTGGACTGAGTGGGGGTAGCAGTTTGGCTAGAAGATGGTCTTGCCGGCTCGGGTTCCTTGGTCATGACAGGGCCCCTGGTCTTTTCTTCTTGACGTGCAGCAGTGAAGTTGCGGCGGTCTGCAGGCTTGGGAATTTCCTCGAAGCTGGACGCGCTCTCATCGTCGGAAGCGTTATCCTTGTCTGCGTACTTGGAAGCAGCTGAGGCCATGGAATCCTTGTTGTCCTTCATTGAAGGTGGGGGCCCGCGGGAAGCTAGCGGCGCATGTGTGGGCTCGGGCGCAGCCTTGGGTTGCTCCGTCTTGACAGGCGCGGATTCGGCAGTTGTTGGCCTGGAAGGCTTGTAGTCGCTCTGCACTTCCTTGGGCGCATCACCCTCGTAAACACTCTCGAGCGAAATCTTAGGGGGCATTGCTGTCTTGCCGCCGAACCACTCCTTGGCAGAGACACCAGGCTTGAGGCCATTGGTGGGTGGGTAGATATCGCTCTGGAACATTTCCGATCGGCGGGGCACGATGAAGGATACGGGCTCGATGTAGGAATCGTTGACCGTCTTGAAGCAGCGAAGGACTTCGTTCTCGTGCAGGTTGATACCGCGCTTGGGGAGGAAGGCAATACCACGCTGGGGCTCGCCAGACTTGTACTCTGAGAGGTACTCAAACTTGTCGTTTTCGTATTCGTAGTACCGAATGTTGCCGTCACTGTCATGGTCAGTGGAAAACTCAAAGAACAGACGAAATACACATACCCCTTGCCAGCAAGGTACAAACACTGGGTGCCGTCGTCCCAGAAAGGCATGCAGACACCAGAAATGGAGTCAAGAATCTGGAAGCCGCCAATAGGCTCACTGGGGTTGCGTGGGTCCCAGAGACCAAGTTGACGGTCGCTCATCTTGGAGAAACCAGTGGTTGCAATGCGGTCCGTCTCGCCCATCCATACAGCGCGGCTGTTCTTGGCGCCAGGATGTCCGGGAACCTCCTGTGCAGGCCTTTCCTGACGCACATCCCACACGCGCAACTTCTTGTCTCGGCTGGTGGTGACGAGGAGCGATCCGTCGGCGCTCCAGGAAAGCGACTGGACAATGTCGTTGTGCCTGAGCGAGAGCTGGGGCGCGCCAGCCTCGACATCCCAGAGCTTGACGGTAAAGTCACCAGACGCACTGGCGAGGACGTTCTCGGCCGCGGTGTTGAAGAGGACGTGGCCGACTTTCCTAAACAGGGGGTTAGGGCATGGCTTTGAACGGAAGCGCTCAGTCGCACCTCATGTGACCGCTCAGCCTGGCAACAGGAGCAACATCGGCGGGCTCCTCAGCGTCAGTGTGCAGTGTGAAGCCCTCGGGCACCTTCCAGATGAAGACCTTGCCGTCGTCCGAGGCTGAGGAGATGAGCGAGTCATTGAAGGGAGACCTGTGGGCAGTTAGTGGTGTGTACGACACTCCTTGTCTCGGATACGGGCGTACCAGTCAGTGTCGAGGACAGCGGCTGTGTGTCCGCGGAAGAGAGGCAGTTGGTCGGGAGCTCTGCCGCGCTCGTTGATGGGGATGACGGCAAAGGCGCCGCCGCCGCTGGCCTCCCAGTTGACTGAGATGTATTCGGGGTTTGCCTAGAGGGCGTCAGAAGGCGTGTCGTCGTGGTCGCGTGGGCATGGAGTGTGGGCTGACCTTGATCAGGTTGGTGTCCCAGGCATTCTTTGTGATGCGCAGGTTATCGTAGCATTGTTCCTGTTGACGGGTCAGCAGGGATAGACATGGATTCTGGACGTTATAGCTAATGTACCTTCTTGGTGCCCTTGCCAAAGACATGGCCTGCATAGCTGTTGTTAGCATAACAAGCTGAGCTGGGGCTGGGCATCAACACTAACGGTACTTTGAGGCGCGCACGAATCGGCCTGCCATTGCGAGATGTTAGGGCCGGGGAGGTGGAGGTGGTAAGAATGAGGGACTCTCAGGCCTCGGGGTGGTTGAGTGAGCAGAAGAGGCGCTTTGTTTGAGAGGGGGAGAGGGAGGATGCAGGGCAGTGCAGTGCAGTGAATGGGCTGGCGAGCGCGTGTTTCGCCCTGGAACGCAGTCGCCCGTCGTCAGCGTCTTGGCAGGTGGACCCTCATCATCCCTGGTCGCTCTACCTGTCCACCTCCACCGCGCTGCAGCCCCCCATGCAGCCAACGGTCGCTTCGCCCGCTGCCAAACTGCATGTTCGCAGCATGATCCCCAGCCAGCCGCACCCTCGAACACCCTCTGTCCTACCCGGGCGGTTTCGTCTGCCCGTCTGATGTCGTGTGTCGGGCGTGGATACAGTTGCAAGTCTACCCTGAGTATCTTTCTTCTCAATGGGCTCCGGTCTGGCCTGTTCGAATATGCACATAGCAGCAGCCGAGTCTTCAGGTTGCTGCGTGTGCTTCGACCAAGAGTTTGCATGCACTCGAGTGTGCAAAACAAAGTCCTATTCACCAGTGTGCAGCCAGGGTGAATGAACTAAGCCTTGTCTTGTCTGGTACACCGCAAGCCAAATTAGTAGCTAATATGGTTCGAGCACAGTTACCACTCGACGGATGTTGCCCCTTTTCCTGTCAAAGACCGAGATTTGACATTGTCAGTGTCTGTTGATGCAAATTGGCCAGAATTGGCTAGACACTTGAAGCATTCATCCCAATTCGTATCAGGGATTTCTGAGAACTCTGTTGACTTGGTTGCCGCCATTGACTCTGACCTGTAGAAATATCAATAGAGGGCCTCATTTTGATTGTTGGTGGGCATGAAGGCAAGACGACCGGTGGATACCCCAGCCTCACATAGACAACTAACTGTATAGACAGAGACCATCAATCGCATACAAGGACCTTGATGGGGAAGCATGGGAATGAGATGATTGCCTGAAACAGTTAGAACGTTGGGCTAACACCTCCCTAGTCACTGTGGCTTGGCAGGTACACAGTACATACATACCTGCATCATACTTTGGTGCATATGTACCCAGCGTCTGCCTATTCTGATCAAGTACCTCGCGATTTGCTTGGTGACAGCCATAAATTATACACACGGGTGTTCAATTAAAACTACTCCCGGTGGCATTGCAGAGGCGCAAACACAGCCAGCGTGTTATTAGTCTAATTCCCCAAGAAGCCGAAAGCGTCAGACCTCGGCCCACGGAGGTAGTGCCGCCATGAGTAGCAGCCACGACAAGACTGCGGAGAAGCATAAACAGCTCTCTCTCTCTTTTTTACCTGATCCTGCCCACATTCCCTGACCCTCCAACCTACCATAAAATATATACCAACCATTGCCGCCATGTCTGACGAGGAAAAGAAACCAGTCGACGCGCCCGACGCAACCGAAGCGCCAGAGGCCAAGGAAGCCGTCGACAAGATCGCAGAGGCAGCGCCGCCCGCCCGCCCAAGCAGCATTAGCAAGACGGGCTTACTTGCGGGTGTGAAAAAGGCCGACGAGACTATCCTGAGGTTGAACAAGTAAGTCACTGGTCGGTACCGTAACATGCGCATCATGAGCTAACGACGGCAGACTGCTAGCTTCCCCAGGCGGCCTCTCCGCATTCCTCTCCACATTCAACTACACCCTCTACATCCTCGCCTACGCCCAGACAAAATCTCCCGCCGTCTCCGCCTTTGCTACGAGGCTGCTCTCCCTCATTCGCCCAGCATGCGATGACAGAAAGATACCCGCCACTACCCTCGTCGACAATGGCACCGTCCCGCCCGTTGCCGCCCTCGCCGTCCTCATCTCAAAGACGCGCACAACCCTCCGTCTGACGGGCACCTTACCTCTCTACGCATGGTTGCGCTCCCTCGCCTCGGGCCCCAAGCCAGGCACAGACGTCGTCTTGCATAGAATTGCTACGCTCCAGGCTATGAGCTACTTTGTTTACCAACTGCTCGAAAACATTTCTCTTCTCGCCGACTCGGGCGTCGTCTCTCCCCGCGTCATCTCGGTACTCAACCGCGGCGACCCCAAGACTGCGCGTCTGTACCTGTACGCCTACCGCTGCTGGCTCGGCGGTGTCTCGTGCGACTTCCTCCGTCTGATGCGCGAGTGGCAGATTGAAGGCCGCAGGAGGCTCACCCGCCAGCAAATGGTCGCCGAGGGCAAGGCAATCGCAGAGTATCAGGATGAGGAGGACAAGAAGTTTGACAAGAGGTGGTGGACCGACTTCGTCATTGCCAGCGCTTGGTTCCCCATGGCACTGCACTTTAGCAGTGCCAGCGGTGGTATTCCTGGCTGGAACCTAGGCATTATGGGTGCTTGTGGTTTGATTGCCGGAAGCACCAGGATGAAGGCTCTTTGGGCAAGTACGGCATAAACTTGCTCGTAAGCACGGTTGATTATCTGGGAACTATTGGTGCAGGTCATTACATTTTTTCGTTGCTTAGAATTTGACTTGGCCGGATTACACAGAGTCCGCTTACTCGGATCTTTTTGCTTCCTTTCAGCGTTGTTCCTATACCAATACGCAATCCGTCAACCATGTGCATTCTTCATCTTAAATTGAGACATGCATAAAATCTTGTATTGCTCACTCTTGTGTCTAAAATATACAGCTGCAGTCTGGTAGTTCCAGAGAGAAAAAAATGCTTTCAGAACCGGATGTTGTGTAAAAAGAACAATCACAAAAGACTAGTATTTTATGATGAACATCAAATGTACAGCTGTATCCCCGCCACACTTGACAGCCTAATTAAAGCAAATATCTCAAGCACACGGGCATCTTCTCAGAAGCTACTGACGTAACAACACTATCAGCTGGCTGACTTAATAATTAAAATCACATCTCAGGTATAATCATCTTACCGTCACACTACATCCAGACCGCCAGTTGACCACCAGTGTATTAACCTAGCTATGCGAATAACGGCACCACATGATCCGCTGACACTTATCGGAATTTATGGACATGAAAAAATGAAGAGAAACAGGGAGTACGTGTATGAGTTTTACCGTGCCGGCAGTCACTGTAATAATTTACTTATAATTTTATTTCTCAGTAGATTTACCAAAAGTTAGGGCAACACAGTCAATCTTTACATCATCATCACGCACACATTAATGTTTCTACGCCCCAGTTACACGAGCTATCATTCTTTCCGTTGAGAAAGTATCCTATATATCCTCGAGACCCCGATATTGCAATTCGCATTTACCCAAAAGACGAGCCATCTAAAATCTCCATAGAAACGAGTTGGGTCAAGAATCGTACCAACTCCTCTCGCGATATCATGCTCATTTGTTACCGGCCATCGAAATTACTCATCAGCGATTCGATATTCGGGCAAGCCCGCCTCAAAGCCTCGGGACGACCGGATACTGCTACTCTTTTCAGTCCTCAAATTCTGGCACCTTCATTTGTATCCGTTAAGGACCAGGAAACAAAAAACTACTCATATAACAGCTCGGACTCGACTGACTGCCCTCTTCTTGCTAGAATGGGGGTTGTAAACAAACGGTACTCAGTCGATCTTCCATTTCCCCTTTGTTCAAAAGACGATAAAAAGGTACTCGAAGAATATGTTTTTCTGACTCTCTAAAAACAAAATAGAGTGCTTTTCATGTACAGGTACTTACACTATCCCCCCCAACCTTTCAGGCCCCCGGCTACGCTCGCACATCTACGCCTGGGCCCGCTCGTCGGATTCCTCAATGAGGAACCGTACGCCTTGCCTCGCCCTGGACTCATCGTGGAGACCTTTTTCGTCTAGCCAAGGCGACTACGACTTTTCTTGTTAGTTAGCGCGTTCATAAGGCGTTGATCGACGGCTTGAGATCGTATGCGCGGTACCGGTGTGTTGTGACGGTTAGGCTTGTGGGGGGGGGATGTTACCGAGCGAGTCTAGCAGTCTTGATATCGACTTTGTATGTAACTTCTAGAACTTCCTTTATACTAGATAGTCAATATGTAATCGTCATATCGCGCTTGATTATCGAAACAGACGCAGTCATATTCTTTGATGCTCTTCTGCGTGATTTTTTCCTCTTCTTTTCTCTATGGTTGGCTGAAACTTTTGTCCCTTCCGGTGAAGCTTATGTGCCAAGGTAGCTAAAATACTAGAACATGCCCTCTTTCAACTAGCAGCATGAATACCAGTGAGATGGGCCATGGTAAAGACATTGCGTCCGTATTTTACTTGCAGAAAGCATTGTTGCGTGTAATTTGGGGGGGACGTCCCGCCAGCTCCAGGGCGAGAGAGCAAATGCCATCCGGATGTGACCGGATGGAGATGCGCTAGGACCGGACCGTGGGAAGATTTGACAGCGGGTGTTATAGGCAAAGATAGCAAGACCCTATTTCTCATCTTCGAAACACACACAAAATGGCCTGATGACTGGGGACGCCAGAATGTGATCAAGTAAATTGCTATCAGTCTAGAATATGCAGAGTGTGGCTGACGTGCATGCTCGTTTCCTCCATGCTAAGGGGTGTAGCCGGAGTCATTTCCGGCATGTCACCCAGCGGCTTCCGCTAGATCCGCTTCCACGCCCAAAGCATGTATCTGAAATCCCGTTGCTGGATCCCAGTCTTGTTGTGATGACTTGTTCGAGACAGGTCCATGGGGGAAGAGGGTAGTATGAGGCGAGCGTTTGAGCTTACGGAGGCAGCGTTACAGACGACTGCTACGTCCTTACCGCCCAAAATACCGCATCTACACCCCCTCCCCCCCTTCGGCCCGCAAAAACGTGAGCACCCTGAAGATCTATACGATGCACCACTGTAAAGAGAATACCGAAGCGAACAATCTACCAGGACCAACGACTGCGTATTCGCTTTGGCGAGATGACGAGAGAGAGAGAGAGAGAGAGAGAGAGAGAGAGGGAAAAAAATTTGCCGTCGTCGTGTCCAGCTTACTTACCCACCGTCATACGTCGCGGCGTACCCAGCCAAGTTTTTTTTTGGTTCCTTCATTTTCGCAGGACAGAAGCTTACGCAGCGAGCTACTGCACAGCGACATCATGCGCCGCCGGTAAAAGACGTTATCTCGCCCACTCCACCTTGTGGCACAGCCATTATACGCAGTACGCGGATTGGTGTGGCACCTCGACCAGGGGGAGGGGGGGGTCCATCCATAGGCTCGCCAAAACAAGATTTGAGCGGCGGCTTGGCGAAGCTTAAGCATACGCAGGTGGTGAGGGATTAAGCAGGGCGCCACAAGCTTGGTGCTGCTTAACGACGCAATGCGTGGCTGCGCAAGACCGGGGGGTCCGTCATGCTCCATTGCATGTGTGATACAAGTACCGCCGACGAGCAACCAATGACGCCTGCTGAAGCTGAATTATTGCCGCAAAGCTCTAGCTGAGCCACCACTACAAGGCGCGGTGTGATGGTCCTGCGTGCCGTCTCTTACTATACGCGTAGTCCCCCCGCCCATCCCCACCCCAGCCTGGGGCCTGGAGAAATGACAGGGCAAACGAGGCGGTGCATCCGGACTCGTGCGAGACCAATGACAGCCCTGACAACTGGCAAGTGTCGAAACGGCGGGAAGGGCATGCCAGACCCCTACCCTTGAGGCTTGAACGCGAATTAGCGGGGGCTTAATTCTGTTACGCTTTCTATCGAAGGTTACTTGGTTTGTTCAAGGCCAGCTGATCGGCATTGCCAGTGATATAAAGGTCTATCTGTCTGCCCGCTGTTAGACTTTCATCCTCATCAACACATCTCATCAACCAACCAACCAACCAACACTCACTCACTCCACCTCTCTTCTCAACCAGTAAGCTACTTCCCCCCTTCTACTACCCATCAACTCCCCTTCTAATCTTCCTTCTTCTTCCAGACCAACCAACCAACCAACCTCTTCTTCCAAAATGCCTGCCAGCGTCGCCTCCTCCATCTCCACCATCGTCAAGCCCACCGCCCCCAAGTGCGGCGAGTCCTGCGAGTGCTGCGGCTGCGACGAATCTTGTTGGTGCACTGTCATGTAAAAAAAATCTACCTTTTTTTTTCTGCGACAAATGTCATCAAATACCGAGTACGATAACATGCAACAACGGGCATGAAAGCGGGGTTTCTTAGCGGGTGAAAGGAGTTTTCTTATTATGGTTGGATTTTGTTGGGGGTCTCGTTTTTTTGGGGAGGAGGAGGAGGGGGGATTTATAGAATAGGCATTACCGATTTTGCGGTAGTGGGAAGGGGGGTTAGGAGAATTTTATCCTTTTTTCTTCATCTATTTTGTTGCTTTGAATGTGGGATTTTTTTTTATTTCTTTCCTTTTTCTTTGCTTGTAATCAACATTTGGTGATTAGGTCATGAGGGGATATTGGCACTTTGGCATAAAGTAAGTTGAACAACTACTATCAAACGCAGAGTCACTGAAACATCACACAGTTGCGAAAGAAAACAAGTATTAAGGTTTACTACCCAACGAATATGGAATTCGCTTTAAAAAAGCAATTTGGAGAGCAGTATTGAATTCGACCGTATACAACAAAGAGTAAAGACGATGGATAATTCCACCATAACGAACCGGCCTATTTCTCCAACGGCACCCAAAGCAATCTAGCCTCTCTCTTTCCACTTCCCTCGCCGTTACCTTTTCTCGTCACAACAACGAGAACCATGACATCCCTAGGCGGCAACGGTTGAAGGTCCCAGCCTAGAATTGGTGGTCTCTCGGGCACATGGCTATGCGTAACAGACCACTCGATATTATCCGTAGTCAAATCGGCTACTCGTTGTCCATCCACGAAAACCTGGATACTGGTTTGTGACACAGCGTTGTGCAGCGTACCATGCACTACCATTGAAGCATTTCCAGAAGTTGATTGCCCATCCGCCTTGACATCAATACCCGCTACCACCGGTTCAGCCGCCGCCTCAGCCGTCACCGCCGTCGCAGCAATATCCGTCGGCACCCCCGGCGTAAGCGGCGGGGCAACCCGCGCCCTCGTCGCTGTCTCAAACGCATACGCAAACTCGAACAACTTTCCATCCTGATACGCCTGGCCCGCAAACGTAAGATTAACCGGCATCTTCTTTTCGGCCATGACGCCCATGGGCACGCTGACGGTCGGCACGCCCAAGTGGCGAATCGCACGATTCCCGTTGGAGTACTTGACGCCGTTGCGCAGGCTGTGCGTTGTGCTACCGAGATTGAATTCTAGATCTGCGAGGCCGACGTCGCCTTGGGCGGGGAATGCAACGACGTCTAGCTTGTGAGTAGCCATCCAGTCTTCGAGATCGCGTTTGCGCTGGGCTTCGAGCGCCTTGAGAGCTTGTTCTAAGCCCTCCACCTCGTGGATACTGTTGGTTTGAACGAGCTTGGGGAGACCGGCGTAATCGATCCAGTTGCGGACTTCGAGAAAGGTGTCGGGTTTGTAGTCTGGGGGCTTGGGGAATAGCATTGCCGAATCTTCAATGTCTGCTAGACATTTAATCCTAGCGTCGTTGTTTTGCACGAGAAAGGCGTCCCAGGCTTGTGCGATGAGGATACTGCGCTCCATGAGGTTCCAGTTTGCTGGTTGGCCTTGTACGTTGTTGGCTTCACCGGATACAGAGTCGTTTTCGTAATTTGTAACGAGGGGAAAGTCGGTGTAAACGACTTCTGCGCCTAGATTTTGAAGAGTTTTGGCTGCGTTTTCCCACAGTGCAATGACCTCTGGTGAAATATAGGCAGGCTTTGCGTATGGATCCGAGTCTTTCTGGCCGACATACATTTTTGGAACACCAACCCGTTTTCCTTTGAATGCTTGAGCACTGCGCAGAGTCGTGTAGTCTATCCGAGGGGGCTGGGGTATTGGCACATGCTTTTGTTCTCGCACAAAGTCTCCTGTTGTATCTTGGTCCGGTGTAGCAATCACATTCAGAATCTCCAGCATATCACTAACTGAGCGCGCATACGGTGTGGGCACGTCGCACGTGACATACAACGGCCACAGTCCCCGGCAACTCAGTAGTCCTTTGGATGGCGTGTAGCAGACGAGGGCATTGTTTGAAGCTGGACTGCGCCCGCTGCTAACAGTCTCACTGCCCATACCGAATGCCCCCATGCTTGCCGCTACCGAGGTTCCTGCTCCGTTCGAGGAACCAGAGGAGAAGGCTGCTGTAAGATACTTTGAATTATAAGGCGATTCTGCGCGACCATACATTCCGCGTTGCATACCCCCCGCAGCCATAGGAGGCATGTTTGTCTTGCCAATCAGAACCGCTCCTGCATCCCGCAGCTTCTTTGCAATTGCAGAGTCCTCACTTGACATGACACCTTTGAGTGCAGGGGATCCTGCAGTTGCCGTCATCCCAACGACCTTGTAACTGTCTTTGATCGTGTAGGGTATGCCTTCCAGGGGTCGTGGCTCCAAACCCTGTGCGCGACGTGCATCAGAGGCTGCTGCTTCTTCAAGGACATTGTTGTTGAATACAGTAAAGGCACCGAGGCCTTTGCATGTGTCGTAGCGGGCAATACGGTTTAGATATGCAACGACTAGGTCGACACTGCTTGTTTTGCCCGAATTGAGGGCATCGAGGTGGTCCTGGATGCTGGCCTCTACAATGTCGAAACCATGTATTTTATCATCGGTCTTCTATATGCTTGTTGGTAGGGTTGGCTCCGTCTCATGATCTCAACTTACATTGATGCTTGCCATCTTGTACGTCACTAGTGCTGATCAGATGATGTCTACTGAGCTGCCAGAGTGCAATTTACACAGGACTCCTATGCGTCGAGGAGAAACAGGTGTTTTTATTTGATAGGCTCAGAATAATCAAAGATATGTAGAATAAACTGGAGTTGCCTATCTTGCAGATGAGGGTCCCTTCCCCACCTCGGTGTTTGTATAGTCGGCTGCACCTTCTCTAAGCGGTTAGCTTACGTGGTATCAGCAAGTCCGCGGGCATCTGATAGCTGGACCATGTTCCACAATTGATTGACCGACTGTATGAATGGATATAACATGAGCGTATGTTTGAGTGCAGTCGTATAGGTATAAGTGGGCGATAGACTAGCATGATAGGGGTAGAGGTATGATAGAGCATGTGTGTGACTGGTTGCCATTTTGCAAACGATATATGAGATATGATCTGCAGTAAGGCTTGTATCTAGGTTGAGATTGCTGGGTATATAGCGCGGGTTCGATTGTGACTTGGTAAACGCAAAGAATTTATAGACTGGAGAAGTCTCATCATTCATCGTTGCTGTGACGTTGGTTACGACTGGAGCTCCGGCTTCGTGTGCCAAGTCTTGATCGACTTTGTATGCTTTGCTCTCCCGGGCTGCGACTACGACTCCTGCCTCGATCCCGACTATCGTAGCTTCTGCTTCGACTGCGGCTCCGACTCCGACTGTCGCGGTCCCTACTTCTGCTCCTGCTTCGACTGTCGTAGCTTCGACTCCTATAACTTGCTTCACTCCCGACACTCCTCCTGTCCATATCCTCATCTAGCTCGTCCACCTCGTCTCCCAACGGACTTTCTCTTGGGTCCAGCATATCCAAATCTTCGAGAATTGCCCTCGAAGGCAACTTCCACAAGCTCGTCGCACAGATGCGGTCTTTTGTGAGGAGATCGTCAATGAACTGGTCGACGTGGGTAAGGGTAAATGTGTCTTTGAGGCGGCGCTTGATCTTGCGATAGTCTGTGAGCAGAGGCTCTAGTGTCTTATAGATTTCGACAGGTTCCCAGGCAAGGCGAATGTAAAAAGCAGCGAGGCAGCGGAGATACTTGAAGCAGCCGAGCTTTCCCGCTGCATTCAAGTCAAGCTCCTTCTTGGCAGAGTCGTCGTCGTCGTTGGCTGCCGCGTCGCCATTCTCTTTCTTGACCTCGGCTTTGTCATCTTCGTCGTCCTCATCGTCGCGAAAGTTGAGGTACTCGAGAATGATTTCCTTTTCCGGGACCAGCTGGAGCATCTTGAAGGCCAAGCACAGGAACGGCGTCGGTTTGCCTGTGATGCCCGTAGTGCCACCGATGAACTTGAGTTCTGCGGCGCGATCGCATAGTGTTGCAGTGTTCAGACCGAAGCATTGTTCCTTCCAATAGTACGACTCGGTGATGCGCTCGCGCACACCCTTTTCGAAGAGGAGCGCTGGGTTCTGGCCACGGATGAGGGCGCCGCGGTATCCTCGGTCGTCGAGGAGCGCGCTCGCGTCGGCGCGATCAAATTGCGGTTTCGACATGTGCCGGGGCGGGTCGTGTTGACTGTATGGATTTCGGATATGCTGTCCCAAGTGGCGATTAGGACTGCACGCGCGCCGTTATGTTCCCGTTGCGAAGATCGAGGTAAGCTTGCGGGTTGGGGTCATGGTTGGGATAATTTGAGACAGGGTACTGATGGCTAGCTATCGATTGTTGCCCCTTCAACGACAGGCAAGATGCAGCCCTACGGACATCGGGGCATCTAGAACTCGACTACATGTAACGCCAATGCACATTATACACTTTCTTGCCCATGCACCACTTGGTATTCTGCACGCTCTCTCCTTGACTACCAAGACCGTTTTGATACCCCTTCTGTTGCGCATTCACTTGTCGTGATGGGCCGCCTCCTTCTCACTTCGGGGCAGGTCTCGGTCCTCTTGTCCATTACCATTGGTACGTCTGGGGATTGTCTGATGTCATGCCCCTCGACTGACAGGCGCACTTAGTCTTCTTCTTCACACTTGCCCTCTTCCTGTCAGGGTGGGTGTTGCAGCAACGCTATGTACACTCGCTTCAAGCCGCCATCAAACCACGACTGCCGAAGCCGTTACCGCCGCCCAAACCAATAGAACCACCAACGTTGGATGCAAAGTGGGCGAGGCCCATGGGCAGCCGGCCAGAGGTGGACGACACGTATGCACAGTACATTTCAGGCCTGACGATGGACTGGAGCAGGCTGGGCTACGTGCAGGTTGTGCGCGAGCATGTGGAACTGTGCAGTGCCGTCATGCTGCTGTCGGACTTGCATAGGATGAAGAGCCCCGCCCGGAGGATATTGATGTTCCCCAAACTATGGCTTGCAGAGTCCGAGGACGACAAGTACAGCGCTGAGATGACGACTACGCGGAGGCTGCTGCGGACAGCGGCGAGGCGGTATGGAGTGAAACTGATACCGATGGAGCCGCTTGTGGAAGGCGCAGACGGTGAGTTTGTTGACAGTCAGTGGGCAATTGGTGGCAGGCGCTTATGAGAACGACAGACACACTGCCCTCGTCGTACTCGCTGGCCAGTCTGTATTCACTGGTAGACTACGAGCGGCTACTGTACCTCCAAGGGCCGGGCGTGCTGCTGGATGCGTCTGCACTCGACTCGCTGCTTGCCTTTTCCAAGTCGGAGCCAATGGCAGCATACCCGGCCACGGCCGAGCGGACAGACATGTCGACGTCGCTGCTCATGGTTCACCCGTCACAACAGAGTTACAACCAGCTGCGGGCACTGCGGGCATCCAAGGCGACGTCAGATCTCAACATGTTCCGCAAGACATTTAGCGTGCCTGACTCGCTCATTTCCGAGTGGTCGCTGTCCATGGGCAACGTCGTGTACGAGTCGCAGAATCTGCGGCAGGCGAGCGACGACTTCAACGCGACGGCGTTTGAGCAAGCGACGACGTTTGTGCGCCTGAGCGATCCCGAGCTGCCGGGGCCCGAGTACGACGTGCCGTATGCTGAGCGCGCGCGCCTGCGTCCACAGAACGAGGCAGCGCAAGAGGCATGGAGCGGGCTGTACGAGCGCTTCCGGCAGCGGCGCATGGAGGTGTGCGGCCTGGACCTGGAGACGTATGAGGCCGTGGCGGTGTCTGGTGGGGCAGCTGAAACGGAGCGGGCAGATGCCGAGCTCTGAAACGAGCAAAACCAATGTTCATGTATGAAGTCACGTCTAGCATCTGGATCGGGTCATGGGATGGATGGCATGGGAACACGAGAGGCTACTTGTGTGTACGAGTTCTCTGTGTATACACATGTCTTTGTTTTTTTTGGGGGGGGGACGTGGTGTTTTTTTATTTTTGTGATTTGGTGCAATATGGAGTTGGGTAGTAGTATGTAGGGTGATGGTACACCTACGGTCAGGAATGAAATGGACGTGGCGCTAAAGGGGGAGATGCATGGATCGGGGCCAATGTGAGAGGGTGCCTGTCCGGTGTGGGCAAGGCTGGGGGGGCTGGGGATGTTGCGGTCATTGACTGGGATTGCTCGATGCTGGTACGCATGACGCAACAAGCCATGGCTTCCGGCGGCCGCGCTGCTGACGGGCAAGGGACGGGCTGGATGCGGTGCGGTGCGGTCGGTGGGCGGGTGCATGTGGGGTGAGAATGTGTGTATGTATACAAACATAGCTCTTGTAGTATAGATGTAGTAGATGTAGTAGATGTAGTATAAGGGCCAGGTCAATAACAGACACACCGATAGGGTGGGCAGCCAAACGCGCGGGTGAAACAGTGGCAGCGTGCGTAGATGCGCGGGCAGACTTGCAGCTTCTTCCCCGCCGAAGCCTCCAAAGTCGTATCCTATCCTATCCTGTCCTGTCCTCGACGACGACTACGACGACGCACCACCGCCAGCCAGGACTAGCGAACGCCCCAAGCCCCCAAGCCCGCCGCTCTCTGCCCGCCCACGCCGCATCCGCAACCACCAGCACCAGCCCCGTCGACGACCTCATCGTCCCATCCATTGTCCGCTCATCACCACCTGCGCCAATGCACGCGCCCTCGTTCGCTCACTAGACACTGCTGACATCGCCCCCGCGACCTGCGTTGAAGCACACCGGCAGCGCAGCGCCGCTGCACGAGTCGACCCGCCCCTCCAATGCCTACCCTGGGCTTCCTCAAGAAGAAGCGCACAAAGGACTCCAACGGCTCGCGCGACCTCGACTCGCCCGCCTCGCCCACAAAGGACACGCACTCGCCCGTCACGCCCACCGGCTCCCGCAAGTCGGGCTCCTTCCACCTGCACAAGACCAAGACCAACGACTCCAGCACCACCGCCACCTCGGCCCACGACGCCACGACTGCTGCTCAAATCTCCACCTCGACCACAAACACGTCCGGCACCGGCACCTCGTCCGCCTCCACCGCCCCGGGCGCGCCTGCCGCAACCCCCAAGCCCGTAGACTCGATGAACCCCGCCCACGCGCACCAGCAGCAGCAGCCGCCGCAACAACAGCAGCAGCAGCAGCAACACCTGCAATCGCAGCAATATACAGCCACAAGCCCCCAGTCTAACCCCCAGCACTCGCGCAACACGCCCAGCATACAGAACCTCATACACCCCAACAACACCACCACCACCACTTCCAACACGTCCTCCTCGCACCACTCGTCCGCTAAGAATGGCGCCGTCCAGTTCCAGACACAGCCCCTCAACCAGGCCCGCGTCACAAAGGGCAAGTACTCGCTGACCGACTTCACCATCCAGCGCACCCTCGGCACCGGCAGCTTTGGCCGCGTCCACCTCGTCCAGTCCAAGCACAACCAGCGCTTCTACGCCGTCAAGGTGCTGAAAAAGGCCCAGGTCGTCAAGATGAAGCAGGTCGAGCACACAAATGACGAGCGCCGTATGCTGCAGCAGGTCAAGCATCCCTTCTTGATCACGCTCTGGGGCACCTTTCAAGACTCCAAGAACCTCTACATGGTCATGGACTTTGTCGAGGGCGGCGAGCTCTTCAGTCTGCTGCGAAAGTCTCAGGTACTTATCCTTCTCTTTCCATCTCCCCTTGTTGCACAGTGATTTTGGGCATCAATGGACACTAACTCGCATAGCGCTTTCCCAATCCCGTCGCAAAGTTCTACGCCGCAGAGGTTACGCTCGCGCTAGACTACCTGCACTCGCACAACATCATCTACCGCGACTTGAAGCCCGAGAATCTGCTCTTGGACCGCCATGGCCACCTCAAGATTACGGATTTTGGGTTTGCCAAAGAGGTCCCCGACATCACATGGACCCTGTGCGGAACACCTGACTACTTGGCACCCGAAGTCGTCGCTTCCAAAGGCTACAACAAGTCGGTCGATTGGTGAGTCGCGAGCACCAATTCATTTTTCGGCGCCTACTAACAGCGCCAGGTGGTCATTGGGTATCCTCATCTTCGAAATGCTGTGTGGCTTCACGCCCTTCTGGGACGGCGGCTCGCCTATGAAGATCTACGAAAACATTCTCAAGTCGAGAGTAAAGTACCCGCCCTACATCCACCCTGACGCCCACGACCTCCTGCAAAAGCTCATCACGCCGGATTTGACCAAGCGACTGGGCAACTTGCACGGTGGCAGCAAGGACGTTATGAACCACCCTTGGTTCGCCGAGGTGACTTGGGACCGGTTACAAAAGAAGGACATTGACGCTCCATACGTACCGCCCGTTCGCGCCGGAGTCGGTGACGCCAGCCAATTCGATAAGTATCCGGAGGAGACGGAGGCATACGGTCAGGCAGGGGACGACCCGTGCGTGCAGAGTCCTCCTTACACTGTAGATCATATTCTGACGTGTCCGAATAGCCACGGGCACCTGTTTCCCGACTTCTGAGCATACCAAGCCCTCAACTCGAGACACAATACCATCTTGCCCGTTCCTCCTACGAGTGACCTGCGTACGGCAATTTCCTGATCAGCGTACCTCTGCAACGTCCGCCGACATCGTACCTACTAAAATACAGTCTTCATCATCTTCGAAACATCGGCCCTATGCGCTTTTCGGCTCTGCAAGTCTAATCCTTTGTGGCTTGCCCTTTTTTTGTCCTCTTCTTCCTGCTATTATTGCTATGTTTGCCAACCACTGGGCTTACTGTCATCTGCATATCGTGTCACTTGGATCAACCGATAATGCCCAACGAGCCCAAAGTGTTGTTTCCCTGTTGCTCCATGGTATGATAAGGCGGGTTATTGGATTACGGCTGTCGCATACTTGGCGCAAACTGAAAATATGGGGCTATGACCAATGCAAGGCGTAAGCCATCAACATCAATGATTCTTCGAGTTCCGTTTTCAAGTGACGTTGTCTAGAGAAGACGACTACCATTAACAGCCAATACATGCTTCTCCCTTTAAGCAACTGCTCCATGGTAACAGTTGAAAAGTTACCACAGGAAAGCCAAAAGGAATGAGACTTATACCAAAGTTTGGCCAGCGTTGTAGTGCATCGGCGTCGCACCCTACACCACATACTGACGTCAAGCTCCCGTCCCGTCCGGCACTAATTCGTCCCAAATACCATGTTTACCAGCACGCGAACAATCTAAAAGCAATTCTGACGATACCCCAAGAAAGTCGAACAGCTGTCACTTCCGCGGACTTGTGGGCTCCGTCATGTTGCCGCATCACAAACGTCTTGGTGACCTGATCATGGTTAAGATGATAACTTGCGATGGAAATGAACAAGAATACATTCGGAGGCGTCTGCTATATATCTTGCTGGGTGCGCGACATTGAAGCAGGTGGCAATTGCTGTACGATAGATCTTACTACTGCACCGTTGCGATCTAGATCTGACAATGACATTGGTTACTTGCCAAGGCGCTAGTAAAGAGGAAGCGGGGATCGTGGAAGGGCAGACCAATGGATATGGGAATCATGGCACAACGTCAACACAACAGCAGCACAAGCAGTTTAGCGAGAAGAGGGACCGAGGCCAAGTTCTTCGGTCCGTGGGTCTCAACGACGACGACGAATTGCTTGAATGGCATGATTTGTGTAAGGGCCTCTGTTCTGCTGCTCGTCACGAGTCGTTTTTGGTGGTCAACTAACAGTTCACGTATACAGTGCATTGGCAACAAGACAATGAGTTTATACTGACAAAGCACCGGTAAGAACCTTCTTCTTCTTCTTCTTCTTCTTCTTCTTCTTCTTCTTCTTCTTCTTCTTCTTCTTCTTCTTCTTCTTCTTCTTCTTCTTCTTCCCTCATCTGTATGAATAAAGCTGATCAACTGTTAACAGACGAGCAACCTTTTCCTATCAGCGCTCGCTCAGGAGTGTGTTCCAAATTCACAATGAGACCGTCAACATTTGGTCGCATATCTTAGGTACTGCAGGCTTCCTGTATGCCATGGGTGCTTTGGACCTATACATGAGGGAATTGGACAGGCATGCAAAAGATGAGTTGGCAGTGCTGATCTACTTCATCTCGGTCATAGCATGCTTCTTTTTTTCCTTTGTGTGAGTGGTACTTGTTTCTTTTTCCTTTTCACTGATCCTACCAAAAACAGTGGCTATACCGATACATCGCACGCTATTGGTGTAGAAGTGATCCTCGTTAGACAAGAGAACAGAGAACTGACACTTAAGCGCAGCTACCACATATTTCTAGACCACAGTCAAAGCGCCCGCACATGGACAAGTCGCTTTGACTACCTCGGCATCGTGGTTCCTCTCTGGGGTACCACCATCGCCAGCACCCATTTTGGCTTTCGCTGCGAACCTGACCTGTGCAAGACTTACAGTGTCTTTGCCACGGGCGCAGGGCTCGCATGTGCAGTCACTACACTTCATCCTTCCTTTACCGGCACGGCTTCCAAGGGTTTCCGGACAGTAACCTATCTTCTCCTTGGGCTTTCTTCATTCCTGCCCATTATTCATGGTTTGCACCTCTTTGGGTGGCAGCAAATGGAGCAGAGAATGAGTCTCTCATACTATCTCGCACTCGGGCTTTGTCACGGCACAGGTGCAGTCACGTATGCAAGCAGGGTGCCTGAAAAATGGTATCCAAAACGTTACGATCTTGTCGGTAGTAGCCACCAGATTATGCATGTGCTGGTTGTGTGTGGCGCGACAGCATATGGCTTAGGTGTGCTCAAGGCAAGAGAACATTGGAAAGGCTTCCACTGTGCGGGTCTTCAGTGAAGCGGGTAAGCAGGATTTTTCCTTGAACAGACCCGATCTCGTCTCTTTTGTAAAGGTATTTGCAAGCATCTTATCAAGTCACAGCCATGACAAGCTGCACTTAGCAAAAACTCAGTGAGCCTGAAACAACTCAGCATCTCCGCGGTTGCTCAGCAAAATCAAATTCACAATCTCGAAAAGACCCACACCCGCACGAACTCCTTTATCGCCGGAGATGCTTGATTCCAACTGCTCTCTGCTCACCACACCTTTTACCTTTTCGTCTGCTACTCCAATAATTATTGCTCCGATATCGCTATATACCCACCTCCTTCACATGTCAGCCAACAGAAACCACCGAATTACACATTTCTCAGTCGTGCGTCAGAAAACGAGCAGTACTTCCCGACGCTCCAAGATTCTCTCCCAAGGCTGCTCGAAACTTGGCGTGATGAAGGTCAACAACACAGGAACTACGATGACGTTTTCCAAACTCCTGGGCGAATTGACAATAATCCGTCTCCCCAGGTCATTACAGGACTATGATTTGCCCATCATGGCTGCGGTGTCGTAGCGCAGCGAAGTTGCAGTCATGCGAGATAAGGCACACATGCCACTGCCGATTGGCCCGCGCCCGTGTTGTAAGCGACAGGCTTCGATCGAGGAACAGATCATCAAAGCCAAATCCGTGCCCAATCTGAGCACAAGATTGCAATAATTGTGCAAAAGTGAGCGGACATCTGCTCGGTGGTGCTCCTGGGTACACCGATCTGTGACGTTTATCATGACAGGTTTCCATTTCCGCACAATACACAACCTTGACGTCTGGACCTCCCACACCTCATATTGCACCAATTTCATACTACAAAAGCAAGTTTGCGATCTGGAACCGTGGCTTTGGTCGACATCCAAAGTTGCTTTGTGGTCTGGGCGAGACTAGAGTTCTTGCTCACGCCACGAAACAGAGATTCCGGGATCCGAAGGAATAGCAGGCGCCAAAAAGAGTTGGGGAGTTATTTTCACAACAGAAGCCCTCTGTCGAAAGCTGTTCACCGCGGAAAAGCAGCAATTCATATTATCTCTACATGTTCTGATAAGGACCCATGTTGGGCTCCTTGTCTAGTCTCTCGCCTGGTTAGCGCCAAGAGATAAGGAGAACGCCTTTGCCGTCCCCCCACCATCCCGCGTCAGTACTCAGCCGCAGCGAGACTCGACTCGTCCCTTACCATTCAGCCTTTCTTCACACACTTTAGCCAGACTACGATGAAATATAATTCGCTCAAAGGCCGTGTGGATCCTGTGTTAGAGCCGGAGCGCTGATCGGAGACATTTTGAACACTCTCGCTAAGTGGTTTAGCGTAGATTGATCGGGACATCTGGGTTTACACTTGCTGTTTATCGACAACGCAGATAACGACGACCCACCAGGATTACCGTAACCAGGTATCGGAGAAGTCTGATCTTCCTTGGCCTGGGGGAACGTCTTTGCGCCACAAGCTTATGGTGGTTGGGGTAAGTGCGTCACCTCTGTTCACCGCGGAAGTATCACAATTGGGCTTTTTGGTCGACAATCTATATAACTTCTCGACTGCCAATTGTGGTCATCATCATCGGCGAGCGTCAACATCCATTCAGATTCTCACCATGCCTTTCGCTATCAACCTCCTCTGGTCAGCACCAGAGGTCAACCCCTACAATCAGAAGGCCAGGTCGATCCCTGTACTCAACCCAATCAACAAGTATGGGCGGGTCTTCTTTTTCTCTTACCTGGGCTTCTTCATCGCGTTCTGGTCATGGTGAGTACTTCCCCACAAGTGGACCGCTTTTGCCCCACATGATACTGACGATGATCAGGTACGCGTTTCCGCCTCTGGTATGGCTACCCTGTGCCCATAATCCACGAGTATGGTCTCGACTAACATTTCCATAGCTGAGTAAGAGTATCAAAGCGGACATGCACCTCACCCAGGACCAGATTGCGAACTCCAATATTGTGGCGCTCTGTGCCACATTGCTGGTCCGCTTCATTGCTGGGCCCATGTGCGATCACATTGGCCCTCGCAAGACCTTTGCGGTGCTGCTGTTTGCTGGCGCCATCCCCACTGCCCTTGCCGGTACTGCCACCAATGCTACAGGTCTCTACTTTATTCGCTTCTTTGTCGGTATCCTTGGTGGTACTTTTGTGCCTTGTCAGGTGTGGAGTACTGGTTTCTTTGACAAGAATGTCGTCGGAACTGCCAACGCATTGGTTGGTGGTTGGGGTAACTCTGGCGGTGGCATCACATAGTAGGTCCATTTTGCTATGTGTATCATGGTCTCAACTAACTTGAATAGCTTTGTCATGCCAGCTATCTACGATTCCCTCAAGAAAGACCAAGGCTTGTCCTCGCACGTCGCCTGGCGCGTCTCTTTCATCGTTCCGTTCATCATGATTACCGCTTGTGCTCTGAGCCTCCTGCTCTTGACTGACGATACTCCCAACGGAAAATGGTCTGAACGCGGCGTAAAGGTCGTGTCCAGTGACCAAGCACAGTCATCTGTCGTCCCTACAACGGGTGCGATTGACGAAAAACCCACAGCTGCTAGCTCCATAGCTTCCAACGACGAGAAAAAACAACGACAACCTTCCGCAGATATCGAGGCCGCACATGGAGACGTCCAAGTCATCGACGAAGTCCAACACGAAGTCATCGTCAAGCCCACATTCAAGGAAGCTATGAAAGTCATGTTCTCCCTTCAAACCGCCTCGCTTTGTGCTGGCTACTTCTGTTCCTTTGGTGGCGAGTTAGCCATCAACTCCATTCTCGGTGCTTACTACCTCAAGAACTTCCCATACCTCGGCCAGACGCAATCCGGTCGATGGGCTGCCATGTTCGGTCTATTGAACGTCGTCACCCGTCCTCTCGGTGGCGTAATTGCTGACTACATTTACAAAGTCACCGGGCATAGCCTTTGGGCCAAGAAGTTCTGGATTCACTTTGTTGGCATCATGTCTGGTATCTTGTGTATTGTCATCGGAAAGGTGGACCCCAAGAACTTGGATGAGATGATTGGTCTCATTGCTGTCATGGCCATCTTCCTCGAAGCTGGCAACGGTGCTAACTTTGCTTTGGTACCGCATGTTCACCCTCATGCTAATGGTCAGTCTTGTTCCTTTAAACTGGAAATCACATGTCAGATGCTAACAGTATTCAAGGTGTTCTTTCTGGTATCGTTGGTGCGACTGGCAACTTTGGTGGCATAATCTTCGCCATCATCTTCCGCTACCACAAGACCGATTACGCACAAGTCTTCTGGATCAGCGGAATAATGATCATCGCACTCAACTGCATCTTCCTGTGGGTCAGGCCCATTCCGAAGAACCAGATTGGTGGTCGATAAAACCATTCATGACCTTTGTATGATTGAATTTGTTTTCTAGCGTTATGATAGATGAGATACCTTTGCCTTGGTTGTATACGTATATGATTATTTCGAATAACAAACTTTGGATTTTCCCACGTGGCTTTCTTTTTTTGGCTTTGCATGATGCATCCAAGTCTCGAAGGGTATCCAATAGTCTTGGTGCTGCTAGTTCAGTCTAGGCTGAGGCTGAGCGAGACTGTGCAATTTTCGAGTGAGACGCGCTAGGCGAAATGAATGCTAGTTCCAGAATTGCACTTTCAAGAATGTCGCCATCAGCCCCTGCTCACTTTTGCACTCCGCTACTACGTAGTATGTGCAAGTATGTAGTTAACACCAAATTTGCACAGCCAGCATCTTTCTCATTATTATATCCTTTTGCGCTTCAGCCATCCTCTGTACCTCTGTTTTCGGCATGCTACCTAGGTTGTTCCCTGGAGATTGCCTAGTACATATATGCGCTTTACTTATCATCGTCTTATGTCATTCAAGTGCAACAATTCCGTTGTGCGTTGCTTTTGCACCCGCTGCTCACTAATTGGACTTTCAAGATGACAAAAGACTGGGATCTCGTCCAAGATGAAATCAAGGAGCTTTCTTTCTCACAGAAGAAAACACTGGAGGAAGTGAAGGAGATGATGGAACGGAAATACAGGTTTCGCGCTTCGTAAGTGGATATCATATAAAGGAGTGTTGATACTAGATGTACTATTTACTGAGACTTGGAGAAAAGAACAAGAGCTTATCGTATGAAGTTGAAAGAGTGGGGGCTCATGAGACACAAGCCGCGCAGTACCGTCCAGCGCAGACGTGGGGCGCGGCAGAGGAGCAAGAGTAGTCCAGCGGTCGACAATGACGGATGGGAGGAGCAACCAAGTGGAACAGATGAGACTGCGACTACGAATGAATCATCACCAGAGAATCCCTTGGAGAATAGGGGTTGGCAGATTGATGCTAATCTGCCGAGTCTGGCTGCTGACGAAGTGGTTGATAATATGGAGCCAAGGTTCAAGGAGCCTCAAGAGTAAGATCCGGCCAGAGTGCTTCCTGATGATCGAGTGTGTACTTATCCAGCATGTCACAGCTTTCAAGTATCCGCCCAAACATGGCCTGTAGATTCCCCTCAGCCATCAGCCGTCATATCGGACATGGTTGAAGCAATCCTCGACAACGACCCTGAGAGGCTGGAAAGGCTCATCCGCAAGAATGAAGACCACATCAATGATCCCATCGGCTCACTCTTGTGTGATCCCACGAATCGCCTCTTTGGACACCCCGCACTCAATCGCATGGTCATTCTGCAGCACCCTGGACAGACCATGTTAGATGTCGCGTGCGGCATGCCATGCGGGCCCGTCGTTTGGGTCCTGCTTGCGTATGGTGCAAAAGGCTCCAGACATCCACTGGGCTCAGATTTGGCCTTGCATAACGCTATCAAAAACGGACGTGTATATACTGTTCAAGTGTTACTCCTGCCAGGCCGCTCAGATGTTAATGGTCTTCCCGACTCCAAATGGACACCACTTCGACAAGCTGTATTCTGGATGTACCCAGAAGTCGTCCGCGTCCTTTTGGGCCGAGGCGCAAACGTCGAGGATCTGGATCCTCCGCTTGTTCAGACATGCGTAAATTCTCCGCTACAGCTGTGTCTGGTGCGCAGGATAAACAATTACACCGATCCATTGTATCGCGAAAACTGTCACAAAATTCTGAAACAGCTGCTCGCTGCAGGAGCAAATGTCCACAGGACTTCTCAAGATCCTATGATTCAATCAACGTTTGACGCGTTCCTACAACCGTGGAAAAGCCATCCTTATTGGGCTTTTGGAGTTTCTGAAGAAGAGCTCGAGTGCTTTGCAATGTTTATAAGCAAAGGTGTCAATCTCCAGTTGTCCTTTCAGGGAGTTCCTTGCCGGTCGCCTGCCAATGAGAGTTTTGTGCATCAGGCGCTTTGGCATTCGACGCCAATAATTGCAAGATTGCTCATCGATAACTTTGCTCAAACGCCAAATGAGAATGGTTCGCTGCTTCTCCATGAAGTCCTCGGTAGCTGCCCGGATGCAAAGCGACACGGCACCGACACACTGCGTGATATTCAAGTGTTGCTCGGAAAAGGCATAAGCCCAAATCGTACAGAAGGCAGCCCAATAAGTCCATTACGCAAGTGTATTACAGAATGCCCTGCTGTCGATCTCGTTGCATGTCTTCAGATTCTTCTTGACGGAGGCGCAGATCCAGAAGCCGAAGACCCTGACGGCGTGCAGCCGTATGTTCTCGCGGCTGAAACTTTCGACGAGCCACTACTATCCGAAGTAATGTCCGCTCTGGTTGCAAAGATTCCCGGGACACATGTTCGGACTCCTGATGGCACCCCATATCAAGGCCCTAGCGGCCTTTTCCCCATCTCGACAACACAGACATACGAGCAAGTTATGTCATGTACACGACCGACAGGCGATCTTACGCTTTACATGCACACCATGGTACCCGAACATATTCAGCCAATTTTGCGCAAAGCATACTTCTCTGTAGCCAGTCGGTACTTTCTCGAAGCGGCGGTTCGACACTCCAACACCCGATTGTTGGATCCTAAAGAGAAAGATGAATCTATGCAGATCGTCCTGATGCGTGCAACCTTGGGTATTCCGGGAGTCAAATTTAACACACACCCTATCGGCGCATTGCTGAGCACGGTGCCTTATTCACCAGATACAATACCAGTGCCGACCGCACCGGAGCCGACAACGCGCGGTAGTTCTGTCGTCGCTGTTGATAGAAGATCACTTGCTTCGAGTAGTACGATCGATTCCACCCCTTCAACACACGCACCGTTTCAGTTCAATCCCACGGGTGACAATTCAACATTGGCTGATTCCCAGCTCTCACCTGACCCGGCTGCTCCGGCTTCCCCGCCAGAGTCGAGCGAAGACTTCTTCATCCCATCTACAACACAGCTGCGGTGGCCTAACCCCTGCGCGAAACCACAACCAGGCGATGCAAAAAAAGCGCTCGAAGCTGTTCTGAGTGTCATATGTGCGACATGTAATGATGGGAAGATGTTGACAAAGAAAGAAGCCAAGAGGCACGAAGTCGAGCACGCACATTGTGCAGATTGCATCGATGAAGATTGCACAAGACGCTTCTGTGCTGCGGGAAGAACAGCTAGCAACACATGACAGCTAGCGAGTCAGACGACGACATTGTAAAAGCCAATATCATACAATCGATACATTTTAGGAACTTGCAACAATCGCAATCATCCATACATCGATAAACACCAAAGTAGATCGACCGCCATCTCCTATTGCTAGAAAGGCTTTCGTTCTCCTTATGACGTACCACCGCCCCTGTCGTAGCCTATACTACAAAAGCGGTTATAGCCAAAGGTCCACGTTCATACGAGTGTATACGGGCGCTAGGTAGATGCGGCAGAAGCATGACGGATAGCGGGTCGCGGGACACGGGAGACCGGTCGCAAGCTTGCCGAATACGTCATGCATGTACGCTTGGCCTTTTTGAGGATTTTCCATCGAGATAGTTGTGGGACTGGATGGTAAGAGCGGATATTGGAAGGCGGGTATGTTTGATAATTTTTGTTTTGGACTGGTCCAGGCAAAGAGATGTTCGCACATAGTATTTCCTTGTCCGCGGAGCATCTGTCTAGCGATGTTATAGCAAGGGTTCTACGCTATCAATATTTGTAGTTTTCTCGCTAGACACGGCTCGGTTATTCAGTGCATTGAATCGAAAACGGGAATCGCGGCTCTACGCGAACGAGGCTCTAAGTCGAAAGAAATGAATGACGAGTATGCTGTCATGCCATGGAACGACAAGAGCAGAAGCTGGTTGTTTAGAAACAAGGAACGGGGTTTTTCTCCATTGGTAGTAAAAGTGTACTTTATACAACACTTGATGATTCAACACTGAGTATAAACTTGTCATTCCAGCACCTCCATCTGAATAGAGTCATGCTTCTTCCCTTCCAACCAAGAACCCACCATTACTAACTCCCCTCCTATCTATCAAAAATGCGCCTCTCCAACCTCACTTACTTCACCCTCACCACCCTCTCCCTCGCATCACCCCTCCAACCCCGCCAAACCCCAGAATCCTCCATCGAATCCCTCCTAACCAGCCTCTTCGCAACCGTCCAAACCTACACCGGCGCAATAAGTACCTTTCCCCCTTTCCCCTTTCCCCTTCCTCAAAAACCAAAAAAAGAAAAAACAGAAAACTGACCCCAAAACCCCACCACTTATAGATGCCACCCTCGCCCCCCTCACCCCGTCCTCCCCTTTGCTAGAAAAAACAGCCGCAATCCCGCAAATCGGAGCTCAAATTATAAAAATCACGCAAGCGATCCAGGATACCGCTTCCGAAATACGTACTCTTGCTCCGGAAAATGCTACGCAACCTACAATCGACGACGACGACGACGACGACGACGACGACGACGATGACGACACGAGTATAATTGCAACTCGCAACGATGATGATGATGCTACAAAGCAGGAGGAGGATGGAAGAGTAGCAGTGGTAAAACGGCAAGCTATAGCTATAGCGGCGCTGCTCTCCCTTATTATTGTTGAAATCTTTGCTACGATTGCGGCGGCTGTTGCGATTTTGGGGCTTGCAGGGTTGCTGGTTTATTTGAATCCGTTGACGGGGGCGCTGAGTGCACTGATTTTGGCGGTGCAGTTGGTGCTGAATGTTGTGCTTGTCGGGGTTATTGCTTTGTTGAATGGGCTGTTGACGTCGTTGGCGTTGGGGCTGAGTGGGTTGTAGGGTATGTTTCTTCTCTCTCTCTTCTGATGTGATTCTGGCATCAAGGTTGTGTTTGGGTTGGGTGCTCAATATCGGAGTCATATCTATTAATATCATAATTTCATCGAGACCGAAAGAAAACAGTGACTAGGACCTGAGTTTCTGAATAATTGAGTACTGCAGCAACAACATACATCGAATTTCCCATCACTTTGAAGATACTATGACAACAAGTGCTGGGGAACAATGCATGCTCAATTGATACGCCTAACCCGCGCCTACAGATGCTATGCAAAAGAACGCCACTTTGCGTCAGTTCCACCATAACCCCCTAATATCAACACCATAGTCTTCTTGGCCTCAATCATGTTTCGTCTAGTTTTTTTTAAAAGTCCAGTGAATGCATCCTCTTCGACAATCAGTCACCAATTAGCCGAATCTCGGCAACCTCGTCATCCTGTTGCGTGACAGGCGTGGCAACACCACCCCACCCTCCCTTGACGGGCTCATCATCACCAAAATCTTCCAAAAGTCTATCACTCAATTCCATGCCATCACCCGTTGACGCTGCACCCGTGTCAGACACTACACCTCCAGTATCTGAGTCATTATCGTTGCGAGCGGCGTTGTCGCTTAGCGCGTTGAAACTCCACATTGGCTGGTCGTTGTCAGTGGCCCAAGGATTGTTGCTGTACGAGTCCTCCACAAATCCTTCGTCTTCATCAGCATATGGGGGAAGGTCGTCATCGTCACTCAGGTTCGCGGCTGCGACTCCGTTCTTTTGACGGCTCCCTGCTGCTGAACGCTGAAAGCCATCCCCGCGCAGGGCTACGGCTCCCGCTCCGACTGCGCCAGCGCTCGACGACCCATTGCGGGACGAATCGCCGAGGCGCAAGCCGTTTCCCGCCGGTGAGCGGGAGCGGGCCTGCTGATCGTCCGCGTCCGTATTGTTTTCGTCATCAGAGTCGGGATTGCTGACGTCGGCGGTTACCACCTTCTGAAGCTCTGGAGGGCCTAAAGGGACAGGCGAGCGACGGCGGTAGAAAAGTAAGTATGCGGCTCTCGAAACGGCCTTTTGACCAGAGTCACAGCGGGAGACAATGGAGTCTGATAAAATTAGCTTCCTTCATGATCATATTTAAACACCTTTCAAATATTGCGTGACTTGGGGAAACGTCAAAATTGCTTACCATTGTAGTCATACCACTGCTTGTCGAAGAAATTCTGAGCAGTGGCTGTGTAGTGGCCCCCTCCAAGCCCACCGTAATGATTGTCAACGGCGAAAAGATCGTAAGTAAGATCCTTGCCTTCTGGGTAACCGACTTTGCCAGAAAGGTCCAATCCTTCGACTGGAAAATCAACTAAATCCTCAATCTTGTCTCGGAATGTTCGGTGACCACTGAAACGCTTGAGGTGTATGATGAGAATGTCGGGAACGGTCCAAATTTCCAACGTCTTTGTTGCACGACGCAATTCTTTGCATCGGCTGCAATACCATGCATTGTCCTCGGAGAGCACTTCGCTCTTTGACGATTCTGTGAAGCATTCGTCCAGATTAATGCCGTTCTTTCTGCGAGCTGCACGTTTGGCTTTCTTGTCTCGAATCTCAGGATCGTCGAAAACCTCAATCGACTTGATGACATCGGCGCCTCGAGGGTCGTCATCTGAAGTACCGCCAAACAAAGCATCAATGGCCTCGGAAGTCCAGTCAAGGACAATGCCCTCACCCATGCGGATCAAACGGTCATCAGCCTCATCTTCCGGGTCGTCCGGATAGTTGGGCTGTTCGGGCACTCTGCCTCCTTTGCGGTTCTTGAAATTCTTATTATTCTTATTTTTTCGCTCGATTTTCCGCTCATGCTTTCGTGCCTTCTTGCTCTTCTTCTTATTTTGGCGACCGGATCGTGCAAACTCGGTCGTTTCTGGCTCTACCGATTGCATTTCCTCGTCGCTGCTCGGATTGGTCGTGTCAACCGTGGGATCGGCATCAACAATCGTCGACTGCGAAGCGTCTTCATCTTCATCACTTGACGTAGGCTCGCTTCCACCAACAGATGACTGGACGGACTCTTCTCGTGATGGTGGTACCCGGATGCGCTTTGAAATGGGCTCACATGCGCGATTGTGATCCAATGTACTCCATCCAGTAGTTACAATCTCATTACTCTTCCTAGTGTGCTTCATTTCAAACAATTGCCTATCGTATGTTAGTCACCAGATACCTGATCCCTTGAATAGCTTAACGTACCTGAATTCGGGGTGGATGAAGCTACCCGGACGTAGCACTTCTGGGATCTGATTGGCATCATCGCCCTGAGCGGGAGGAGTTTCCTTGGCGTCCGTCATTGTCACCTCGACCATGTCTTCACCTTCCACAGAGCCATCCTTGACTTGAGGGTCGTTTGGCGAAGCATCTTCTTCTGTTGTTAGCACAACATCAGAACCAGATTGCGACTGATCTGATCCACTGAGCTCACTGAGTATCTTCCGTGTGGTCATCTGTGCAACCCTTGCCAGCACCTTTCTGAAAATCGCGTCGTAATCCCTTACTTCGTCTCTTGTCAGAACGATAAAACTTGGCCAAAGCGCCATGCCGGTGCTCGTGGATCTATAAGCGGACACACTGGGGCTGCGATGGAAAAGAGGGACTACGATGCGGTCATGCAGCGGCGAAGCAGTGTCTGGGATATCTTCGTCGGAAGATTGGGAAAGCATCGTCTTGTACTTTGACCCCTTCTTTTTGGGAGCAGGCCAATTGCTTGGTGCCATGTCAAGTTCATAGAAATAAATGTCATCCCTGGCTCCTATGTTGGACTCAGACACAGTGAGTGAATCCTCCAGGTGACGGTAGAACTTGTGGCTGTAAAGCTCAGACGCCATTATGCGGTTAGCTGGGACGCCGCTGCCACGCTTGCCGACAAACTCTTTAAGTGTTTTGATGGTTGCGTTTTTGTCAATGTCAACCTCAAGCTGATAGGGTTTTCCATAAAGCGGCACGTATGTGATTGTGTGAGTCCAAGTCTGCTCTATGGGCAATTGTAGGGTGAGTTGGCTGTAGGGGTCAAATGTTATGCTGACTTTCTCACAGTCTGGACAGACCATGGTATTCTTGTAAAATCCGCTAAACAGATCCATCGCTACAGAATTGTTTCGAGCACGATGATTATCTCGATAAATCTCTCCGAGCTTCTTGACAGCCTCTGGGTCACGATAAGTGTCATCTTCTGAATCTGGGTTTTCCCGGTATGGCTTCTTGTGTATCCTGTTGAGATCCTCGTGCAGTGCATCCACCAACCAGCTGACGAACTCTTGAGAATCTTGCTGACCGTAACCAGAGAACAGGCTGTTGGCTCTTCCTAGCTTCTGCTTAAAGTCCTTGGGTGAGATGGAAGAGTTGTTGTCGAGACTATAGATGGCACTCAGCAGTGAAGCGTACGACTTTGCGATGACGCCCTTGTGACCGATGGGATTGTCGGCGTTGACCTCTTCTTTCCATTTGTTACTCAAAAAGTACATGCTCAGCTCCTCAACGCTCCGGAGACACTGAAGGGCTGAGTTCATGTAACACGTGTTGCCGAGGTTTGTCAAGCCAACATGACCACGCACTTTGCCATTCTGCTTCCTTCCGCGGGTTAGGGGGCCACCCGTGGGTGTGTTCCTCCCGCTGGTGGTGGTACTTTGAAGACCCTTGCTAGCTACAGCGCCAGCCTTGTTTTTGGACACCTCTTTGGTCGTGTCGGAAATGTACTCTCCCTTCTCATCGTGTTCCTCGAGAACGATTGTCTGGTCTTGTGTAAGACCAGCATCGGCCAGAGTGAGAGACTCATTGTAAATCTCGTTGGCCTTCTCATCCTTGCCCGTGACAAGCTCACGCTCTGACCCATACGCAAGCGCATTAAAACTTGCGACGTCCATGACAAGAGAAGGCCGTTGAACACCAGTGGGAGCGACAGGCGAACCGTTGCGTGGTGATGCGTCTGGAGTGAGTATGCCGGAAGGTTGTGATGGTTGAGGCTTGTCTGTAGGTGCAGTAGAGAGAATCCTCCATATGCGAACCTTGTTGTTCAAGTCGATACCCACGGCCTTTTTGGCAGCTTCAAGAAAGGTGACGAAGCTCTCGTAGCGGCTAGCGACGATTTTCTCCGCCAACTTGGAGTTATCAGCAGGATTCGCTGACTTTCGCACTTTGCGAATAGTAATAACAGGAGGGTGGAGCTCGTATGAAATATCCTCGCTCGCTTGGCCGGGAACGGTATTATGGGCGTACCGCCGTATGACCGGACTGCCTTTGTTGAGTCCGTACCAGCTGAGAACCAGCTCCCACGCCTTACGTGGGAGAACCTCAAAGTCCTGGCCAAGTGTCGCGGCTTTGCTCAGCGGAATGAAGTCTTCACCACGCTGGTCGGCCAGGTCCTCTTGCAGAAGTTCCGTGTCGACCAGGTGCGAGTTGTCGACAGGACCCACGGGGCCCTGGGTTGCTTCCTTGCTAAAGTCCTGAGGCCTGCTCACATTCTCCGACGTTCTTGCCCAGACACGCTCTAGCCACCGCTCGGAAATAATATAGCCCTCCTGGCGGTCGACCAGAGGCTCACTGTTCATCATGCCCATGACGCGAGTCACCTGCTCGTCTATGCTGGGCAGCTGGGCCTGGGGCGAGGCGTCGGCGGCGATGGTGGATGATGAGGCCGGGACCTGGTCATCGGCATCAAAGGTGCCGCTGTTGGGCGTGTCGGCCATGTCTACCGATGTGGCACGCGCACTGCGTTGTGCCTGTGGCTGTGACTGTGATGGGCCTGTGGACAGCGGCTTGGTGTTGCGGGGAGCAGAGCTGGGGTCGGGCTTGTCGTCCATGTCTGAATGAGAGCGCTTAGCGGGCGAGGAGGCGCGAGGTGGGGGCCGCGAGGCGGAGGGCAGTTGTTTGGCAGCGCGGGTGCGGTCGAGGTCGGTGATGGAGGCCTCGCGGCTGTCGAGTGTCAGGTTGGCGTAGGCTTCGCTGGGCGAGCTGGCGCCGTTGCTGTGGTCTCGTGTAAAGGCAGAGGCCGAGTCGGAGGCGTCGACCAGGACCTCGTCGTGCAGGTGCGGTGGCAGGTAGCGTGGCGGTGATGCTGAAGGCTGCGGGGAGGAGCGAGGGGAGCCTACTACGCCAGCGCTGCCCACATTCGGCGGCGAGTGCCCGTCGTCCCTGGCGGTTGGCGAGTCTCTGGCGGGGACCACGATCTTCCGCTTCTTATTATTAGTGGAGGCCGTCTTGAAGTCGCTGGCCTGCCGCGAAGCCCGTGACGAGCTCCTGGACAGACTATTAATATACGGTGAAGGGACAGCCGAGACGGCAGACAAGCAATGTGTAGTATGTAAGTAGTGTATACAACGCGTCGCCTGGGGCCGGGATGCCTAGCGGGTTGGGCCTCTGTACTTCACGGGGGAGAGAGAGCTTCGCAGCGGTGAAGGACGTGGGCTACCATGCAATGCGCCGCGAAAAATGAGAGTACTTCACCTCCCATGGCCCGTCGTCACTCTAGTACACTCCCACTACAAACTCAGCCTTGCCAATAAGCGAGCTTGGCGACTCGAGTGAAGCAACCACCCCTGTCTCGCTTGCATTCCCATCGCATGTTTCATGCTTCACTATCTATCCGACCACAACACACCACACCACCTCCACACAACATTGACGCTTGCTGGTATTTACTTTTATTCGCTCGAGCCGACGGGGACCTATGTCACCACGCCTGCTATGCCTAAACTCCTTCTACTTTGACCCGCCGCTGTTCAGCCATGCAAAAGCAGATGCCCCTCCCACCGGATTGGCTGACCGTGGTTTCGTCACCGTCCCATGATTCTCCTTTGTCTTGTCCGCAGACACCGTCCTCTTCACCTGTGGCGGTGCCTGGCTGCTGCCCGTCTCACTCTCCGTCTCGCCCCTTCGCTTGCCATCATCGAAGAAGCGTGACTGTCCTGTGGCAGGCAACGAGCTTGACCCCGACATGGTCCTTGCCGACTTGGACGGCTTCAGCACCTTGATGCCCGTATCGCGTCGTTGGTAGCTGGGGTTTGAGCTCGTAGTTTTACCCACGCTCGCCCAGTCCAACGGCCCAGCAGCAGCTGTAGCCTTCTCGGCTTGGTCCCGCCGCCAGTTGCTCCAGATGGCCGACGATGCTGTAGAGCGCGGTGCCCCACTGACAGTCCCAGGTTCCCCTGCATTTCCATCTTCTAGACGACTTGATAGTGACAGGCCCAGACGCGGACGCTGCTCAAGACTCATACGGCCACTCGAGCCCCCGTCCTCCGAGTTTGTTGCCGTACCTGTGTCAGTAGACTTATCAGTAGACAGAAAAGTATCGTGGGCGGCAGATGTAGCAGAACCGTCACTTGTCGAATGATGTTGCGTTGAGGCAGCCATCACATCTCTCTTACTTTGTTCGGATGACGGGGCATGGGTACAACTAGAAACATGTAACGACTTAAAGGCACGTTCATCTTCCGGACGAACCAAAGGTATCTGAAGTTTGCTGTGGTCGTCGTCATAGAGGGTTAGCTGGCTAGATGAGAACAACAGGTCGGCATTGTGTGCGCGGAGCATGTCGCTGCCGAGAAAGATCTGAACGGCTTTTGGATTGGTTTCGGAATTATGTTCTTGAACAACGGTGAAATTGACACCAATTGAGGGAAGTTGTGGCGCCGAGCTAGTGGACCGGGAAGAAGCCGACACTGGCACGGCTTCGGGGAGGTAGACCGACAACTTGATCTTGCGAAGACCGTCATCGTCGAGCACGACCTGGTCTTGGAAGCCAAGGTGTTCGATAAGGTGCAAGTCCAGATAGGATGTGTATGAGCCCGAGCACACAGCTGCGTACAACAAAGTATCGTGCTTGAAGTTAGTGTTGAGCCAGCAACGTATAATCGCGGGCACAGAGCCCAGAATGAACAAGCCAGGAGCCAGTCCTGGGGCGTCTTGAGGCGTCGTCGGCCCAAAGCTCGTCAGACTGTTTGCTCGACCAGACGCCATCGAGTGCACCGAGTGACCGGCCGAGCTTTGCCTTCCGTCCGACTTGTGCGAGTAGCTGCGTTCGCTCATAGCATGCCCACCCAGGCCGCTGCCCGTGCGGGGTATCAGGTCGAGTGAAGACCGCGACGCGTGAGCCCAGTGACCGTGGTTTGCAGTCTCATCGAAACGGACACTATTGGCGCGCGATGTGACGCCTACGCGGCGGGGTACTTCGTCTTCATCGAGCTGGAGGTTGCCGATGAGGTTGGTAGAATGGCCGTCAAAGTTGGAAAAGTGTTCAGCAGTAGGCTGCTGCAAGGGCACTGTCATGTATTAGGCCTGTAGTAACAGCAGCGAGTTTGATTCGGTACCTTGCTGCGGGGTTCCGCCCAGGACTGAAGGGAAAGGCGACGAAGTTCCCCAGACGTTCTTCAGACGTGAGTCGTCGTCGTGCTTACGCTCCAAACGGGCGACACGGTCAGCAAGTTCGGCCTGGCTCTCTTGTACTCGAAGCATCTCGCTCTGGAAGCGCCAGAGATCGTCGCGCGGCTGAAAAGCTACGCTCTGGGGATCCATGCCCCCGGCCGTCTGATGCCCTAGCAGCGTGCACAGTAAAGAGAGCCCGACCTTCTCGTAGGCGCTGGCCTACCGAGGAGCGCCGAACGACTGCTTCTCCTCAGCCCGTGTATATCTGGCTTGTGTGCGTGCGTGTATGTATGTGATGGTGCGCGTGTGGTTGTCCTATATCTGGTGTAGGCGAGAGAGGCTCGATCGGGCAGCGGTGACGAAGCAGCGGCGAAGATGCAGCAACAATGGAGTAGTTGAGGCGTGCAGTTGTGGGGTTACGTGGGCGTAAAAAAATCACGGCGATGTACAAACTGGCCTGAGGCGAAGTCGGTGAAAGTAAAGAGCAAGCGGCGACAGTTGGCCAAGGGGACTAGTCAAGAAGTGTATGGAGCGGAATACACCAGCACGCAACCTGCATATGCCAGCAACCAGCAGGATGTTAAGAAGATGACGAGAAGAAAAGGTGAAGTAATCTACCGTGTTTGCAAGGGCAAGCGGAGTGTCAAGCTCGAGTGTTTGCGATGGAGTGTATTTGCGTACGTTCAGCACGATGCTAGTACGATGAGGTTCAATCGAGGCTACGCCGCTAAGCACCTGCCTCCCGGAGTTACGGCCCAGGTCCGATTGGTCCAGACGCGCATCCCGTATTCCCCAGAGCACCCCCGCCCATTGCCCGCTATGGGCGGCTGCATACTACTTGGGCATGGGCGCTGTTGTGTGTTGTGTACTTACTTAATATGGATGTGTAGTATACAAGGTGGTGGATGTTCCCAAGGACTCTATTGCTGTTTTACACGACTACATGATCATTCTTCCATGCTTTCCAAGCAGCTTCATCGTTCCACGGCGGCAGAACCATGGGGAGTTTGGCTGGCAGTTGGTCGGGCCAATTGTGTGAAATGACGTTGATCAACTCGTCGTAGAGGATCTGGTAGCCTGCCGGGTTCATGTGTAGGCCTGACGATGCTATCAGTACCCTTGCGATATGTCCAAAATGCGCCGAGTAGACGTACCATCGTACATGAGGTCGGCCAATGCGTCGCTCGGGGGCAGTGCCAAGGAACCAGGGACATGGTCTCCGGGCTTCCACGCATCGACATTGAAGTCAGTCCGCGACATGAATGCTTTCCACAAGTCGAGTACTGGGAGTTGCAGCTCAGCGCCTAGTTGGACGACTGCATCGGCATAGATCTTGGTGGTCTCGGCCAATCGCGAGACTGTGGCATACCCGCTGGACTGGTCTCTGGGCCACCACAAGTGCTCGTTCATCGGGGGAGGCGCCACGAGGATGATACGAGGCGCGTGGGCGAGTATGCAAGGGTGAGAGACTATGGCGCGCAGGTTGGCCTTGAACTCATCGAGCGGAATGTGCTGCTTGTTGGGGGCATCTGGCAGCGAGGCATCGTTTGCGCCAAAGAAGACGGTCTGCGCTGTCAACAATGATCTCACATGATGTGGGCATGGCGGGAATAATACCATGAACCGAATCTTGGCGTGACTCGGGGGTGGCACGATAGCCGGTAAGATCTGGAGAGCTTGACGAGAGTTGTACCCGCTCTATGACATCAGCGCCCATGGCAACAGCTGGCAGTGAGCACGCTACCTGAAGCCTCGGTTGACCACGTCGAGTCGCCTTATGTATGCTGAGCGAGGGGGGTTGGTCAGCATGCACGCGCACCACATCCACACACTCGCTTTTTTGTCACCGAGCATTGCATTGCATGTCCGTCCCGCAACGCAAACAAAGAAGGTTGGCTCGAGGGTGGGGGGACAAAGTCAAAGGAAATATAGCAATGGAGCCATGTGGACTGACCGGCCTGGAGAGCGGCAGCAAATGCAAATCCCCGTTCCTGGGAAAACGAGTCCTGGGTGATGCTGTCACCGAGCAAAAAGAATTGTTCATAGAGGGCAGACTGTGCGTGTCAATACCCAGCCGAGACGAGACGAGACGAGATGGCAGATGGGAGAGGGGAGGGGGGGCACTCACCATGATGAGCACCGAAAGGCAGAAAAGTAAATGGTGGTAGTATGTTTGTACGTATCCAAGCAAGTACGCAGATGTTTTTGCAGTATCAGCGGCAACTGTTCCTGCGTTGCACAGATGCAGACGCGATAATGCGAGGCCACCAGTGGAAGAGGCGCTTGGCTGGGCGTGAACAATGGCGTGCGATCAACTCATAGGTAGACGGGCAAAAAAGCAAATGCTCGCCTGGGTGGCCATGGGTTCCCTGCAAGTTGCCGCCCCTCGCGCGCAACCCAGATAATCACATGGCACGCGCCTACCGCCAGTTGCATGCGGCACTGCTACATCCTACTACACTTTCTCCTACACATTGCCAGACCCTGCCACACCCCCCCCCTGCTTTTGCTTGTCCTTGCTGAGTCGCGTCGCCGCCCACACCCCCGGCAT
>NW_014575244.1:0-61457 GCF_000527765.1 Bipolaris victoriae FI3
TACGAGAAGCTATATTAAGGGACACAAAACTTGTTTCTATGTCGCTATTTATTATCATTTCCTTCCTTGTTCTAGCGATTTTTTTTTGGGGGGGGATCTGGGGACCTTCTGGAAGGGGTTTGGTGCGTGGGTACATGGGTAAGTATACTTGATGGCGTATTTGGAGGGCGGGTAGGTGGGAAATGGAGAATGGTGCTATGTATGGTTGTAGTACGGGCGGCTCTGCGGGTGTGGGTGGATTGCGGTGCTTCCCCCTCCCCCCGTTGGAGAGAGGGTTTGCGCCATGGAGTGGGATATTTTGGGTATGTGTGTAATTTCCACCGGCGGTGTTGATGCTGGGGCATTATGTGCGCTGGTATAGTTTGTTTTGTGGGTAAACGATACCTTTGTTTTCTTCTTTGCGAGATGAAGCATGTGTGTGTATTGTTGGATCAAGTTGCGTGTGTAGGGCGTAACATGCAGCTGTATGTGTGCACGCAAGCCTTTTTTTGGGGAGGTATCTTGGAGAAACAGCGCCATGGCTTTGTGGTCAGCAATCGCATCAGCGTAAAGGGCGTATGTTCACGTGTAGCTAGATGACTTACTTCAAATGAAATCATCATCGCCATCATCATGACCAGCACCAGTTTCACGCTCCGCTCCTAGGATATTCACTGCTCAACCCGCCCCTCCCTCCCCCGTCAGGCGTTCGCGCCAGCTCCCCCATGTAGCCTAGAACTAAGCACGTCAATCTGTTTTTTCTCTTCCTCCTCGCTTCTGGGCGCCTCGGTAGTCGAGCGAACCAAGAAAAGAAAGACAAAAAACGCACGGCCCCTCTCCCGCTTATGCATGGCTGTTGTAGAGCGCTGTCGTCCAATCGCACCCATGCCAGCTATATTTGGGGTCTTTTTTTTTCGCGGCTGGCAAGGGTCCAAAAAGTGGGTACCACGGCGGTAACAGAGCGGTCGTGACATGGGGGGAAGTGTAAACGACTGGGTTTGGGGCAATTCAGAAGCCCATGTCCGTTTGTGGGCCTGGTACTATGTCGACTACGCGCTGGAAAGCAAGCTGTCGTGTCGCGTGCGTTGGTCTAGAGTTCTTATGAGCCGAGTTTTGTGTATATAGGAACTGTTGGAGAACGGCTTTGTTTTGTTTCTTACTCACTCACACACACTCACACACGCCTACTTCCCCTCTCTCTCACACCCTCTCCCGCTCCACGAATAACGGTCTTCCATTGTACTGGGATTGTTTCTTGCCTTGAATTTCTTTTCTGGGAATCTTGCATCCGTTTCACTCATCTTGTGATTTTTTTTTATCTAATTCACTTTCTCGATTTAAACTACGGATAGATTCCGTTCCGAGAATATTTTTTTCTATTTACGAAAGAGGGAAGCGGAGCATCAGCGTCAGCAACAAAGCCAACTCACGCTCACACATCCTCACTAAAAGATCTATTCTGGGAAAAGATCGGTGTAGTCAGGGTCTATTTTTTTCGTCTTCACTTTCACCTTCCTGCACTTGGAGATACATATACAGTGCCTTATCAACAACCTTGGATCGACGGTTACACACAAACACCACAACAAACACCTACATCCACCTAAGCCCTCTACCATCTCCAATCCGAAAATGATCTTCTCAACCTCCCTCAGCCTCGTCTTGGCTCTTGCGCCTACCGCTCTCTTCGCCGCTCCAACACAGAATGCCGATTCCATCGCGGCACTCATCCCAAGACAGCACCTGCCCGTCGGTATCTACGAGCAGCTGAAGAAGACCGACGCCCTCTGTGACCTATCCAACGTCAAGCTTCCTAATGGTACGTCCTTCTTCCACTTACCTCCAACCCACACACACATACTAACAATTCAACCAGCCCCCACTCCCCTGGCCGCCCCAGCCCAAGGCACCTCCCTCCGCCACATCGCCATCGGCCGCGGCACCCAAAACTACACCTGCGCCTCATCCACCGCCTCGGACGTCCCCAAAGCCGTCGGCGCCGTCGCCTCCCTCTTCAACGTAACCTGCGACGCCGCCCGCCTCAACACCGACACCCTCGCCAAAGTCACCAACCTGGCCCTCAACTATGCCATCCCCGTCTCCCCAGAAGCCGAGAAGCGGCTTTCGGGCCACCATGAGTTCACCGCCGCCGGTGTCCCGCTGTTCATGCTCCAGACCCAAGATGCCGACTACGGCCGTGTCGAGTGCTCGGTTGATGCAAAGAGCCCTGCCCCTACGACTGCCAGCTTGGGTACCAACCGTCTCGGTAGCGTCCCGTGGTTGAAGCTTAATGCTACTGTTGGTACTGACAAGCACTGGGCTTACAATGAGGTCTACCGGATACACACTGCGGGTGGTGTTGCGCCCAAGACGTGCGAGGGTATCGAGGGTAGCTTCACCGTCGAGTACAGTGCGCAGTACTGGTTCTATGCCTAAGCTCCACGAGAGTAGTCATGTGTGAATGGGTTTTCTGCGTCTTCTTCTCCTTCTTCCTTGTTCTTGTACAAAGCATTTTACCGGCGTTTTCTTATGGGAGGAGTTACCGGTTCAGCGTTCCGGTATGATATACCGCCTACGGGCTTTGAGTAGATAGCATTTTACCTTCTTGACGATTCTCTGTCATGCTCATAGGGTGGGCGACAGTAGTCGTAATATTGAACAATAAAAAAGTCATATTTTTCAAAAAAAATACTTCCATGTTCTCCTGTTCTTTTTCTCATCTATCTTCTAGTACATCTCTTTTCGGCTTGCGATATCTCGAGCTCCTCTTTCTGAGCACTCCCGTGTCATCATCTATATTACGCACATATCTCTTGTGCGCCTCTGGTTTTGGCTGGATGGCTTTTTTCGGCCAGTCCTTGCAAATGTCGATTCTTGACCTGGGCGCAAACATTTCCAACACCAGGAAGATGAGGTAGTCGACAATGACGCAAATGCAGAAGAGCTTACCCGCCCAGATTCCGCAGCCATAATATCGCTTAAGTCGTTCAATGAGGGCAAAGCTTTGCACACCGGCTCGGCCTCGAGTAGCGCTCCATGCACCGGCTGCCCCTGCACCCTGGTAAAACTCGCCATGGCTAATCACACCACTGATACCATCGTATACTCGTTCTGTCCTTTGCGCAATGTCGGTCCACGAGTACATTTGTTTGACCTGGTTGTGAAACAGCTCTGTCCTGACTTTTCCTGCTCGCAGTTTGGCAATCGCGCGTCCGGTCGCTTCAACAAGTTCGTCCTCTTCGGGCGCCGCAAATTCCACCATGTGGGTGGGTAGGACTTCAGGAATACCACCCACTCTTGTGGCCACAACATACAGGCCGCATGATGCAGCTTCTACAATGACCGTACCGAATGCCTCGGTCAACGATGGGCAGAGGTAGATGTGCCCACGCACCATGACATCACGCACTTCTTCGTGGCGGACCGGGCCGATCATAATAACCTTATCCTGCAGCACGTTCCGTTCAATCATTTGTTCCAGATCGATAGCCTTGGGACCATTCCCGGCAATTATGAAGCGAACGTTTGGGTTTGCCGCAATGATGTGAGGGATAGCTGCTACCAACAAATCGGTGCCCTTGTTATAGTATAGTCGCTGTATTACAATCACTGTGATGATCTCGTCCGGGTCCATGGGTTGTCGAGGGCCCGGCGCCTTGGGCTGCACTGCGTCTTGCGAGTTTTGCGAAAGAGGACGAAAGTTTTCGGCGACTACTGCATTGGGAATAACAGAGACCATGAGGGGATCGAGAGATGCTCTAAGCACGGTGTTCTCCTTGCTGTCGTTGGTCAGCAGATGAAGGTGAGGCAGGGGAAAAGACGCACCAAGTATGACTGACGCAGATGACATGATCAACGTCGCTCAGGGTGAACTTGAGCAACTTGTTGGTTAGAATGCTCGCAGCATCAGCGAAACCAAATAGACTGTGGTCGGTGAAAACTGTCCTCAGGCCCATTGTGCGCGCATGCAGGATGGCTTCATGGCAAAGGCTACTCAGACTGGCGTGTCCATGGACAATCTCGATGCGCTCGCGGATGACAATGTTGCGAAAGATGGGGAAAAAAGAGAAGACGGTGGGAAAGGTGGTCTCGCGATAGATGACCCAGAAGGGAACGTAGTAGACTTTGAGTCCATTGGTCAAATATCGCACGCCCTTTCGGCCGGCGTAGGCATGGGTGATGACAATGACTTTGTGTCCACGGTCGATGAGTTTCTGGGCTGATGAGGACAAGTCACGGGCTAGCGGCTTCGAGGGTGCTCACGCTTGATAACTGGTACATATGACTCTCTACTCCTCCTGTAGGATATGAGAAGAAAGTTCATTGCCTGTTGGTATGGTTCATACCGGGCTGGGGGTAGAAGTTGTCGCTGACCATACTGCAGCGTGTTAGTTTGGGTGCATGGCACGAGGGGCATTGAGTACGAACGCGATGTTGTACGGCATGATGGCGGTGCGGGAGGATAGTTTCCTCGACTCTGCTCAAGAAGAGGACACATGACAGCTCATCGAAGCATTGGTGGGTGAGGGCGACGAGCGGTGCCTTTGTCGCATGTGCATGCGTGGATGTACAATCCGAGGCGCGTCACTGGTCGGCGTTTGGCTCTCCAAGCTCCGACCAAATTTCTAGGGCCCGGAATTCCTAGTGCACGACTTCTTTTACTGCAACAGTTGTAAAGCGCCACGAATCTTTTCATACTACTGCTTGAGTAGTTTCTACACAGGGATCGCATTGGATATCACACGCGATGGCTGGCCCTCTATTCAAGCGGTTTGCGCCGCCTGCGCCTGCGCCCAAAAAACAGTCCTCACCCACCCCAGTACACAGCGAAACCTCGAATCCTGCGCATACCACAAATGAGCCCGTCGTCGCGTTTGTGACCACACCTGTAGAAGGCGATGTAGTCCCAAGATCTATCAAGAAACCAAAGAGGAGAAAGCGCGAAACTGAAGAAGCAAACGACGAGAGTGACGAGGTCGCAAAGAAGCACAAGAGCATACTTTCCAAATTCGAAAAATCCTCCAAACTAGCCGAGGCGAAGAGCCAACAGCATGAAGACGAGGTAACTGACAAGGAGGAAGAGGAGGAAGAGCTTCACGATCTAGAGCCCATGCCACAGCCAGCACCCGTTCCCGAGCCAGCATACGAACCGACCTTTTCTACCCTTCCCACATGGCTCGCTCAGCCCACAACCATCGAGGCATCTAAGACGGTGCCATTTTCCGAGCTTGGTGTCGGCGCTACATACGTGAAGAAACTGGAGAAACAAGGGTTCAAGGACGCTTTGGCTGTGCAAACGGCACTACTACCTATGCTACACCCTGGCTTTGACCAGCACCTTGGCGACATATGTGTCTCTGCGAAGACGGGATCTGGAAAGACGCTAGCATATCTGCTGCCAATTATCGAGGCGCTCAAGGATCGTGCTGTCCCCATACTTTCGGCAATTATAGTTGTACCAAGCCGACAACTTGTCAACCAGGCTCTTCAAGTCGCCGAAGAACTATGTACTGGCACAAAGATCAAACTTGGAACAGCATTGGGCAATGTCGCATTCGCCACAGAAAAAAAGCAGCTTGTCAAGATGAGGGCGCAATACGACCCAAAACGAGCACAAGAGCTCAACGAGAAAGCGTCACAGCAGCACCAAATGGGCCTGATGGAAAGAGGAGGACTATACGAGGACCTGAAGAATATGCCTCTCGGACACGTCCCAAAGTATGATTCGGGCGTGGACATTCTCATATGTACGCCAGGCCGACTTGTAGAGCACATTGAGCATACAACGGGCTTTCTGCTCAACAATCTTCGATGGCTCGTCATTGATGAAGCAGACCAGCTACTTAACCAAAACTTCCAGGGCTGGGCGAGCGTGCTGATGGATGCGATTCACGGTGAAACTCCGTACGAGTTTACGAATGCTCGAGAACGAATGGCCAAGCAACTACGGGATGCAAACTCTGCCTGGTCGGTGGCGTTGCCCCAAAGACAAGTTACTAAAATTGTGCTTTCGGCAACAATGGAAAAGGACGTCAGCAAACTCGGCACATTGAAGCTGAAGCGACCGAAGCTGGTTGTTGTGCAGGATGCGAGCATGGAGCTGCAGCCAATGGAGACTGAAGACAATGTTTTCGAGCTACCATCGAGGCTGGAAGAGTTTGCCGTGCACGTTGGCGATGGCGCGAACAAGCCGTTGCACCTGTTGCACGTGCTGCTCAACTTTGTTTTCACAGAAAAGTATGAAGAGGCCGAGTCGTCATCGGATTCAGACTCGTCGGATTCTTCGTCCGACTCCTCGTCAGATGATGATTCTGACGCAGGTCAAGTCAGCAAAGCATCAATGTCGCAGCAAACAGGCCGCGTTCTCATCTTCACTAAAAGTACAGAGAGCGCATCCCGCCTGTCGCATTTGTTGAGTGCACTTATGCCTGGATTCAAGAACCATCTCAAGACCATGACTAGGGCATTGACAGCAGATGCGTCGCGCAAATTGCTCAAGTCGTTCAGTTCTGGGGCTATCAAGATTTTGATTGCGTCGGATGCTGCGTCTCGAGGGTTGGATATTCCTGACATTACACACGTGATCAACTACGACCTGCCGACAAGCATCACCAGCTATGTGCACCGCGTGGGCAGGACGGCGCGAGCTGGAAAGGCAGGACAGGCGTGGACGTTGTTTAGCAAGACGGAGGCGGCGTGGTTCTTGAAGCAGATAGCCAAGGGCGACAGCATCAAACGCGGAAACAACAAGGTTAGGCGTATGGAATGGAAGGAGAGTGCAGTGACGGCTGATGGGAAGAAGCAGACGTACCGGGCAGCACTCAAGCAGCTAGAGAGTGCTGTTAGCGGGCAGACAGGAAGCGGATAGTTGAGGTGTAGTGCATGTGAGTTACTGTTAGTTGATTAGAGAAAAGGCGTGAAGAGGACGGTTGCTGTGAATGATACCCGATTGGCATTCAAGTCCGAAGCAGGCGAGTGCCATGAAATGAGGCGTGAATACCAAGCTTCCTATAGCAGCTTGGCCTAGGTAATTAGGAGGAGGATAGGGAAGAGTGTGGTAGTTAGCGGGCAAAAATCTGCGGGAGATAATCGGCCCTTGGGAGTTTAATTCTCCGGGGCGTATGCCAAAGCGGCAGGTGGTGTGGTGTAGGACTTTTTTTTTGACAGCTGAAGACATGTCTACACAGTACATGGACAGAGTCCAGGACGTGTTATCGGTGGGTTGCGGCAAAACGTCATGCAAGCCTGGCTGTTCGGCAGCGCCGAGGCTGCAAGAGAGTGATAAGCGTTGTCCAAGAGGAGCATCACAAGGCTTGGTACCCTCCATAGGCGTGGTGCACGTGTGCAGGGGCATATGACGCTTCATCTGTCGGCCTGTCGCCCAAACAGGAAGGTTAAAGGCCGCACCCGCCAGAAACACTGGCTAACTGGCCAACAACGAAATTCGCATCATGCCCGGGCCCTCGTTGAGACATTGCAGGCCTGTCCAACATACACGAATATCCTCTAGTCTGCGCGTCAACTGTCTCGACGCCCTTGTCTATAGCCAGACTACTTCGCCACCTACCCAATCCAGCCACTGCCGAAAGTCTCTGATTTCATGCCTTGGGTATCCACCACGGATGGTTTTCATTTGGCATCACGAGTTGCCGATCGCTATCTTCGATGGCGGCCGGAAGTACACCTAGTTCCATGGAACCAACCTCGCAGACACCGTTGTCATGCCGCATCGTAGTAGTATGTGGGTAGCACGACAGTCGTCTATGGGTCTGTGGACGGCATGTGATCATGCAGCATCGCCCACTCCATGTACATCGCACAATTGCCATATAGCACCTTTGCAACTGTTAAGATAACAGTACTCTGCCCATCCCCCGGGTTTCGCCTTGTTTCGTTTCACAGCTGTGGCTGCCTTGGCTTGAGCTTAACGCTGCTAAGAGTGAAATGGCAAGGCTTGGCAGTATCTTGATGCTTTGACTGGTGCATCCTACTCGCTCCTCCTGGCACTTAATCCCCAACGCCACTCTTAGTATCGCGGCATCCACCTACGCTACCAACAGTTCAGTCGATCCAGCCTTCCTATTGTGTACAAGCCCTACATCAAGGAAATCACAGTCTATGCGTCCGAGGCGGTTAGCGCACACCGTTGTAGACCACTAATCCGGCTTTTGACCAATACTACACCATACACCCACTCGGCCCTATAGTTACACAAGATAGGCCTTATTTCGCCACCTTCCTCTTTGTCTGTTGATTGCAGAGAAGCATCATGTCCATCTATGCGCCCACTCGCCCACTCGGATCCCACTAGTATGATCCACGCCAGGTCTGATTGAGCAGGTAACCGCTTGAAACACGAGCCCAATAAACAAAAGGCATTCGCGGCTCGTCCCAATCGGGTTGTTTGCCATGAATGGCTGCAGTAGTGAATTCTGTGACCAACTGATACTCCACTAAACACCCTGAGATGTCACAGCCCACGCTAACATAGCGCCCTCTACAAACGATGTATCGACAGGGTACGGAGCACATCATCGTCAAGGAAAGTGGATCCCACATCACCATGCTCATGGCAATGCTTGGTATAAAGCCAAGTCCAACCTCTATGTCTTGTATCCATCACAGCTCCACTGCCATTCTTTCGCTTGCCTTCAAGAGTCTCCACGATCCATTGCCACTATGCCATCCATTGTCAACCTCACAGCCGCGCTCGCCCTTGCCGGCAGCGTTGCCGCAAACCCCATCCAGCTCGGTACGTCGAAACAAGGGAACCACCCTTGAATCTTGACTGACCTTGGAATTGATATAGACAAACGCGGCACCTTTTCTATCAACCAGGTCCCCCACTCTACCCACCTGAAGAACGGTCCCGCAGACAAGGTCAAGGCTCTGCGCAAGTACGGCAAGCCTGTTCCTGAGAGCCTTCTCAAGGCAGCTGAGAACCGTGCAAACACGGTCGTGGTTGAGGCTACCTCAAGCAGCGGCTCCGTCACTGCCTCCCCTAACGACCAGTACGATGCATCGTACTTGAGCCCAGTCACCATTGGCACAAAGACCTTCCACTTGGACTTTGACACTGGAAGCTCCGATCTGTAAGTTTTGCATATTGCTTCAGCAATCTCATCATGAGCTTAGACTAACACCTCTGAAGCTGGGTATACTCTTCGCTCCAGCCCCAATCGCAGCTCAGCGGTCGTACCTACTACACCGTGGACCCATCCAAGGTCAAGAGTGGCTACACCTGGAAGATCTCCTATGGAGACGGATCTGGTGCCTCTGGCAAAGTGTACGCCGACAAGGGTAAGTGATCAATATCATCATCAAAAGACTCTTGTGCTCATCAGGACTCACGCTAACTTTATTTCAGTCACTGTTGGTCCCATCACTGCAACTTCCCAAGCTGTTGAGGCTGCCCAATCAGTTTCGGCCTCCTTCTCCAGCGATGCCAACACTGATGGTCTTTTGGGCCTCGCCATGAGCTCCATCAACACTGTCAAGCCTGTCCAACAGACCACTTTCTTCGACACTGTCAAGTCTCAGCTCGCCAAGCCGCTGTTCTCTGTCAACCTCAAGTACCACGCTGCTGGCTCCTACGACTTTGGTTTCATCGACTCCAGCAAGTACACCGGTGCCATCACCTATGTCAACGTCGACAACAGCCAAGGCTTCTGGGGCTTTTCCGCCACTGGCTATGCCGTTGGCACAAAGACCACTTCGGCAAGCATTGATGCTATTGCCGACACCGGCACCAGCCTTGTCTACGTCGATGACTCCATCCTTAGCGCCTACTATGGACAGGTCCGTGGCGCACAGGTCGACTCCCAGCAGGGAGGTTACGTCTTCCCCTGCTCCAGCACCCTGCCCGACTTCTCCATCGTTGTCGGTGGCGTCAAGCAGACCATTCCTGGAAAGTACATCAACTTTGCTCCCAACGGCGACGGCACTTGCTTCGGTGGTCTCCAGTCGGGATCTGACCTTGGTCTCAACATCTTCGGTGATGTCTTCCTCAAGAGCAAGTACGTCATCCACGAGATGGGCAGCAACGGCCCCAGGCTGGGTTTCGCCCAGCAGTCTGGTAACTAAGCTGCTGGCAACTGTGTCGAGGATATCCTTGATGAGGCTTGCAATGGCAATTATGTGGAGATGAGCGAGCGAGAGATGGCAATGGCATAGAGCATTGGATGGGCTCTAAGGCATGTTTATGAAATACTTTCTGGAGCAGTAGCTTTTTGTAAATATTTTCAATCAAGTATTGAAACTTCTATCACTTCTTGCAGATGCGTTGTTTCAAACTATGTATGGACTTTGTTCCTAAGATGAAGTGTTTATGGTGAGTGTCAAAGGATCATGACAGTTGATACAGGCTGACCTTACTCAGGAAAACTTGTAGGACTCGAGGGCCATGAGACAAGGCCGTCTTAAACCCCCCTTATCGCGCATTCTATCCAAATCACAAGTGTCATCCCTCCTACCCGACAAAAACCGAGTCAAGCCGTACGCACGTCGACTTCCTAACACACCACCAGCCATCATCATCATCCCCGACAGTCCAACTAAGCATCCCACACAACCCCAGACAAGCCACCCCATATCTTCAAAAGAAAAAGAAAATCAAACCTATCCACCCCTTATCCCTTAGCCCCAGGCCTCCTGCACCCCATGCCTCCACACTCCACACTCATCCCACCCCCTCAAACCCAGCTCCTCTGCATGCCACCACTCCCCTAAAGCCGACTTCAACCCTCCCCCAAACAAGCAACAAAAAAAGCAAATAACGAAAAAAAGGAACAACGCCACTGGCCTCCAGACCTGCACGCGGCCACACACACACAACCCCTTATCTCCGCCCCCCCTTTTCTAGGGAAAAAAAGCAAATCTACAGTGCATCATGCACGCAAACCCTCTCCTTTTCAGCCCCAAAAAAGATCGCCCCTCGCTTGCACCGCCGCCGACATTCCGCCCGAGACATGACATACTACGAAAATGCTCGAGAGATGGTCACTCACACGCATCTAGATTCCCCCCCCTTTTCTTCCGACATTTTCCTCCATCGCAGTAGTAGTATCCAAATAAGAGAGATGATATACTATACTTACCGACAGACAAATAATCGCGCCGCTGTTTTACTACCTCTTTAACGTACTAGTTAAGATGACGGATTAGTTAGTTAGTTAGGCCAGGGGGGACAAAACTCCCCGTCTCCCCCCCCCAATTCGACGTACATACCACATGCGTGTTAGGGCTGCATGGAGCGGGAGAGAGAAGCGCAAGAGGGAGGAAGGAGATGCGTGCATATACCTACAGGGACGAGCGAGAAATGTCAGGGATGCAAGGGGGGGGGGGGGCGGAATTGCGTAGTTTGAATGTTTTTTTTGACTATATGGGCGAGGTGATGGGGTGGACTAGAGGTATGTTTTGGTGGAGTACTAGGGGGATTTTTCGCGGGAGGTGAGGTGGGGGTGGGACGGATACGCTAGGGTTGGGGGTGTGCTTTTTGCGGTTGGCTCGGGCCGAGTTATACCTCTTTTTTTCCTACTTCCTTTGCGTTTAGGCTAGGGGGTATTGTAGTAGTGTGGGTGTAGGGGAGTGGTACTTTTTTTTTCCTATTTAGGGGTTAGCAAAGTAGAATGTGGGGTTGGATGTGCCGGACAGGAAGGGAGATGAGTCTGTGTGGCAGTGTCAAGTCCAACGTGCAGTGTCTTGTTTTCGACTGCGATTCATACATGCACCCAAGTCTGCAGAAGACGGACCAAGTGGGCTTTCATGACTCAATGACGTGAGTCGCATGTACTTGTCCAGTCTTGGCTTCTACTAGGATTGCCGTTTCCATGCAAACCTACAGTGTCGATACGTATTTCCTTCCTCTTATGGTGTTGTTGTTACTTGGCTTTAGAGTGGGTATTTTTGACTAACACACCACTCCAAAAGACCAGATGACTGAGAGACCAAAGAAACTGGGACAGAGGACGGGATAGTCTTGAACCTCCAATGTATCTATTCACTAATCCCCTTTAGTACTCGAAGGGCGGATGAAATCATCTCGCTATCCCCTGCAAGTAATTAGGGTACACAGGTGTGGATACCAAAAGAGGTGGTCTAGTTTCTTGGATGAGTATCCCACTTGAGAGAATTCGCTTTCACCTGGGTTGTCACACCTCCGTCGATCCGTAGGAATCAAATTCCCCAACTCTGCTGTAATGAGGAAGATGCGGCGGAATCCCGAAAGCGCAATTGCAGTAGAATGGCACCATCCTAATCTGAAACAAACTTGCCTAGTCACTACTTGTTAATTCACCCAATACCGTTCGGGATCTGCAGGTTTTCGAGCAATGCCTGATTATGCTCTCCAAGTCGGTCCGATAGACTTGCTTCTCCCAATGAGCATTCAATTGCAATCATGTGATGGGTCATTTTTCTCTCGTGGAGTGGAAATAACGGCACACATTTTTGGTGCATGCAGACGTTTTGCGTGCGTGTGAGGGACAATGCATTCTGCCTAACCGTCTTGTGTTCATCCTGCATGGGGCGTCCGGTTTAACCAAAAGTGGAAATCGCCTACCGGTACTTTCTAGCGCAAGGGTCTCGGCTCAATAGACTACGCCAGCATACGTTCGATCTTCACTGTGCAAGGTGACGCAAGGGTACTTGAACCCTTGTTTGGATAATCGGATGGTGTTTGCGTAAGGGAATCGGCCAGTTCTTAATGAAGCTGAGCCGAGGCCCTGGTTAGAGTCGTGCGATACATACGCGATGGACAAGGATACATGTTGGTTTCGTGTATACCAATCAAATTCATAGTCGTCGTAATGATCGGTAGTCGAGGGCACGGCAGTCGCCCCCCGATCACTCCATAGCATGACATTGGACGTCAAAGGTCTATTCGGATACTGTGGATGCTGCAATATCCGAGCATGCTTACGGTATCAAGAAGTTGACTGGATAATCAGTGTGACACAGCATTCCCAACGGCCGAACATATACATAAATAGCTAGAGTAGGCGGAAGCAATACGGCATGCCCGATGCTGGCAGCATGGAACGCAGTTCATAGCTAGAGTCTGGGCGAGGCCTGACCACTTGACAATATAGGAAGGAGCATAGAGTATAAGCACTGAACATGTGAGCAGTCGGGAAACAAATATCTTGTTGGATACCACTTTGGATATGATACAAAGAGCTTCTCTTTCACGTGTTGTTTGTGAATCTAATACGTAATGTATGTTGCGACGGGTGATCAGAAAGAAGACAGCATGCGTCGAATGTTTTTGGAATGCGATTAGGGTGCACATGTTGAATATTCAGAGAAAGCCAACGACAACGATTGGAGAGGTGTGGCTCAGAACCACAGTCGGTGGGTAATACTCAGGTCTATCCCGGCCTGGTGGTCATTGGTGAGGGTGCCGTAAAGGTTCAGGCCACAATCACTCGTATTGAAGCAGACGCAGTGTATTTCCGAAGTCAACAAATCCCAGTCTGACTCTTCATGCATTGGCCGTTGTTTGACCGGTTCGATAAGAACAAATACTAAATCGACGTGTGAGATACGGAAAATGATTCGAATGTGGACGAATTAGAGATATTGCCGTTCAGAAATAATGCTGCATGGTCAGCAGGGGTGCATGCATGTCAATTTTAGCCCGGAACTGCGACGATCGGCCCGCGGACAGACTGTTCGGGACTGGAGGTTGAGCTTGGATGTTGAGGTTGCGGGGCTATGGCTCACGACACCTTGCACCCACGTGATAGGGAATGCATGCATGCAGACGGGAGGGATCAAGCCCAAACCCAGTAGCCGACATGAGTGACTGTGTGGTCCTGTCGATCAAAGTCATGGTCTCAGTCAACGTAGAGCGTGGTATTAGTGCAGTAGTGTAGGTATTGATTTTCTGCAGACGCCACAATACCAGGTTTTAGCAAATCCTGCTGTGCACCCTGTCTAGACGTGCGTCGAGGTACCTGTCTCATGATTTGGTAACCTCAAGACTGCACAGCTGCAGCAACGACATAGAAAGTTTACCGGTCCTCTGCTCCCTGGGAGTGGTATGGACACGACAATGGGCGAGCGGCAACCTCCTCCACCGCTAGTCGCTCACTTTTTCTTTTTGTCCTTTATCTTCTTTTTGGACTCTGCCCCGCTACTTGCCCCGCTGCCGCCTGCCTCGCCTGTCATCTCAGCCATCATGTCCTGTAAAAAGTTCTCGCTGACACCGCCTCCTGTTAGGGCTGGAGAGTGCAAGGGGAGAATCTTGTTCATCTTCCAGCCCTTGGGTATCGCTGGTTCTGGCATCTCCTTGGGCATGGGTAGACCTGCAATTGGCAGTCGGAAGGGAGTGTTCTTCTGTGTTGGGTTCGCCTTGAGGGCTTGCGAGATGATGATGTAGAGGTGGTGCTTATTTTTAATCTGCTGGTGCATGTTCTTACCCTCGTGCTTTAGTAAAACACGCACTCTACCAGGGTTGCTCCAGTCCTTGGGGTGGGTCTTGTCGGGCTCAAAGACTGTCCGCAAACCAAGGTCTGCTGCCGCGTCTGCCATTTCCCGGGCAAGAGGGTTTTCCACAGCCAGCTCCTTGCCCACACGGCGACCCTCCGCCCTACTTCGTGATATATCAAAGTATATGGGGTACAGGCATTGGTAGTGTTTTGACTTTTCGCGGTCCGTCGTCGTCTTGATCGAGGGCGATTGGGGCTGCAGCATCTGCGAGGCCATGGCTGGCGGCATCATGGTTGTGTTGCCAGTGCTGGGCGCATTGCTCGCATTCATCAGATAGGGAACGTCGTCAATGTCCATCTCGGACGGCTCGCTGTCCGAGTCGCTGACCTCTTCAACGCGGGGATTCATCTTGTCGGGCCTTGTGGCAGTGCTTTTCTGGTGGACGCTGTGCATGGGTCAGAGGTCGTGTGGGTGCGTACATCTCGTACATCGTCTACGGCATGTTGCCGTCGGCCTCACTCACCTGACGTAAGCCCGTCGACTTCAATGGGCAACCAAAGGTGGTGAATGTCGGCCACGGCGGCGGTTGGACGAATGTGGGGAAGCTAGAGGGACGGGCTTGGCAGCGAACGAGGCACTGCCGGTCCGGGTCGGCTTCTCGTTCTTCTGTGCGCTACGGCCCGGGTGCTGGCCTGCTCCGTCTCCGTCTCGGGCCCTTGATTGATAACTCCAATCCTCTAGCACCTCTCGGCCAACACTGACGGGCCCAGTGAATTTTTTTCGCCCTTCACCGCATGTTGGCACTTGCAAAAGCCCAAGCCTTTGCTGCAGGGTCGTGGCCACGATTGATTACCTGCCAATATAGCAAGGCCTGACGACTGTGGCCCTCGCCGCCACCCCCAAGCCGCCTTCGCTTCACTTGCTAGCGGATGCTCTGCTGCAAGAGCCCCCTCCCAATCGCTGTCCCAAACTCGAACCCTGGCGTCTGCAGGCTTGCTTTTTTCCCGCCGCCTCATACTGTCATGTCGTGTTGGTGTCACGGATTTGCAGCCAGTCTCCGTACACCCGGCTCCTCGTGGACCTTCCAAGCTGAGTAGAGTCCGACTATTTCAGGTCGACTACGGACGTACGAGTATAGACGCATTGGCGTCACCTGGCATGCCTCCATCGAATCATTGACCGACGGTCAGCCTCCGTATCCAAGATGTCGTCGAATGCTTCACCTTAGTGTCTTCGTGTCATCTTGCGGTTATTCACCCCTACCAGAACTTCCAGTCTGGCCATCGCACACAGTCACGTCAACTCATCAGGCATTCGCGAGGCCACTAGCCATCCATGACACCGGTCAGCCCCTTGTGGAGGCGCCTGCAGCGGCATGCACCAGGCTTGTCTTGCCTTTGGCTACTTTGGAGTACCTCTGCTTCTGGTCTGCAATGACGAAGCACTCTTGTCAATTGGCAATGCTTGTGTGCCTTTTTTGGCAACCATTTCAGGCTGACTGTGTTGGAGTGTTCTCTTCTAGTCTCGTTACACAAGATAAACGGTTAATTCCGATCCGATCGCCCTGGCACTTACTAGACGCATGCGGATGTTGCAGCAGCAACCTTGCTCACCCTACTGCTACCACACAGGGGTCTCTAGGAATCCCCACATAACCATGTGGCAACAGCGCATTATCGTGTGCATTTGGGTCCAACTAACGCGAGGCTACTTTTGCTTGGTTCGGGTGCTGCATCCTCCCACATGCCTCTGTGGCTGCCCTGGCAGCAGGGCATAATCCATGGCCACAGGTTCCGCTATGTGTGCAGCCATTGTGCCTGTCCTCGGAGCGTCCGGCGCCTTGCCCTGACATGGCTGCAACTGTGCCGCCCTACTCTGGTCTTACACACAAAATTGTCCATGACACAGGGCTGACAGTCGTTTGATAACGTTGGAAACCACATGCTGTATGCAAGAGTGCCACAGCCAGAGGTGATTGGTCGGCCGGGTATACCTCTGGTAAGCAATTGACCGTTGAGTTTCCGCGAGAATGAATAAGCCCATGACTTTCCCAGCGCAACGCATGCGCAAGCTTCTTTCAACTTTTCAGCTAGTCATAAGCCAAAGCCATTTATCGGGGAAAAGTGCCCCGACTCTAGTCCTCCCGCGCGGCTCGGAATATCAAACTGGATTCGGGTTGCCGACTTTGCAAACTATGGTCCTAGTGACCTGGGCCCTGATTACGTGGTAGACTTTCTGCTTCCAAAAGAAGCTTTACCGGTCATGTCGCATTGTGGTTCCATGAATAGCCTCGGTGGTATAAAGTTCAAGGTAACCCGCTCCGGTTCTCAAGATTCGTTAGTTCCGCTTCTGATTCATTGTGTCAATCCACTCAACTCTTCGTCAGAAACATATCTATATCATGGCGCCAGCCCTGTTGCTCGATGAAAGTAGCAGTTCCTGCACAGTGTCTGTTAACAGCGCTTCACCATCAACGGACAATTGCACTCCAGTAATGGCGGCTTCGTGGAAACGTCAGAACCGCCGGAGTCCACTTCTCAAACGCAGTGTGAGGAGTGTCCCACTCTGGCTCACGAGTGCGAAAGGAAGCTGGCTATCAGTCACCGATGGCACCAAGACCTGGAAGTTGTTTGATGCTTCTGGTGGGGCTGGAGTGTCCAACATTGGCCATGGAGACAAGCGAGTTCATGAGGCAATCAAGAGACAAGAAGAAACGGGAGTCGCATACGCAGCTTCTATGAGCTTCGACACAGAGGCAGCGTGGGAGTTTGCAGACTATCTTGTCGAATCGACAGGCGATGAGATGGCTGAGGTGGCCTTTTACAGTTCAGGTAATGTGAGTTGGATGGACATTAGAACCAACAAGCTCACATGAGGCAGGCTCTGAGGCTACCGAAGCGGCTAAGAAACTGGCATATCAGTACCACTCCAAGTTGAAGCAAGAGGGCCAGTCTGGCCGACGGTGGTTTATTGCTCGTGATCGATCATATCACGGAGCGACGTTGGGTGCTCTTGAAGTCAGTGGGCACAAGGGGCGGAAAGACATGTACAAGCAGATTCTGCCCGACAACACGCAGTTTGTTTCTCCATGCAACCCATATCGAGACATGAGGGACGGGGAGACTGCAGATGAGTATGTGAAGCGGTTGGCAGAAGAGCTCGAGAGCAAGATTTGCGAGCTTGGTGCGGACACGGTGGCGGGCTTTTTTATGGAGCCAGTTGTGGGTGCGGTGAGTTGTGCACTGGGGGTTTGATACTTGGTATGGCGGCTCTGATGACTGACATTGTTACGCAGGCACTTGGCTGCGTTCCAGCATTGCCTGGCTACCTAACGGCCATGAAGAAGGTGTGTAAAAAGTACAATGTACTCTTCATACTGGACGAAATCATGTGTGGCATGGGACGTACGGGCTACATGCATGCTTGGCAAGAGGAGGGGGTGGTTCCAGATATTCAGCTGGTGGGCAAAGCGCTTGCGGGGGGCTATGCAGCAGTTTCGGCACTGCTTGTTAGTGCAGATATCGTCGACACCCTCGGAAGTAGCTGTTTTGCTCATGGGCACACGTTCCAGAACTTCCCAGCGGCATGTGCCGCCGGTCTGGCGGTGCAGAAGATTGTGCACCAGGACCATCTTGTGGAGAATGTCAAGGATAAAGGGGACAAGCTAATGAAGAAGTTGGTGGCGCGCCTTGGCGATCATGCTAACGTCGGAAACATACGTGGAGCAGGCCTTTTCCGAGGGGTAAGTTTGGCAAAATGTTCAAGTGCTGGCGAAGCTGAGCTGAGTGTTGCAGATTGAATTTGTACGCGACAAAAAGACCAAGGCGCCATTTGACCCGGAGGCAGCCATAGCGTGGAGAATTCACGAGCAAGGTAGGTTTTCCCTGAGTTGCTATTGGGGCATTGTAGAATGCTGATTTGTGTGTACAGGGCTGAGAGACGGATACAATGTCTACGTTTACCCAGGGTCCGGCACCGTTGATGGCGAGCGCGGAGACCACATCATTATTGCCCCACCCTTCAACATTACGGACAGTGATGTCGACACGATTGTTGAGAGCGTGGGCAAGCTGATTTTTGATTTTTTCGAAGACATTAACAGCCCGCCCAAGTTGTAGTCGACTGTTGCTATGGTCGAGCGGTATATATTTGGTTGGGTCACTACGAATGATGATGCACGAATTTCCTTCATGTCTGTTTCCCATGGCGGCTGCCATGGCTAGTATCTGGTCTGGAATGATGGACGGGCAGTTGCCAGAAAAATTTGCATGGGATCGGCTGTTTGAATATGGTGTCTCGAATGGGGGCTGTCTGACTATGGATTAAGAGCGTACTGTATCGTACCGTACTCCAGTACGTGGAGGAGGATAGATTGTTCTTTTTGCGAGTCAGGGCTCTGTCGGCACGCTCGTTTAATGACTTTTTTTTGTCTGAGTATGTCTTGTTATCAATTTGGACACGGGTAGATAGCCAAGAGATTGATCGGCTTTGGCATAGTGGGAAGCAATGCGAAGTGGAGTGCACGGCTTTTGAATGTAGACCTAGTAGACTGGGGCAATGCAAGCGATGTTCGGTCTTGATATCCACCAATGGGTGATGTGTCTGGCACGTGCCGAGAGGCAATTGCGCCGCCGCCATAAATGCAGAAAGTCACCCACGACTCAGCCTTGGCGGCTATACCAGCGCTAGGACGCAACAAGGAGGCGCACAAGAGGGAGCGTCAAGGCGGCTGACAGGCAGCGGATGGACAGGATGGAGGGCCATGGGCTATTGAGCCGGGAGCGCTTGGACGGGCTTTGGGGAGTGGGAGCAGAAGCGCAGGAGTGGTGGAGGGCGAAGGGCAGACGTTGGACGATGACGTTATTGGGTGCAGTAGCAGAGTGGAGTGCAGCAACCGTGAGGCGAGCAGTGGGTGGGCTGAGTAATGGCTGAGCCAAGCGATACCGACGGGGCATGCTGCAGCAGGTCTCACCTCAGCCTATACTCAGGCACATGTAGTGAGGGAGCAGTTCCGTTCCTGGATCAATGGGTGGATGTGTGTATGTATGTATGTAGCAGCGGATAGCAGAGCGAGAAGAAGAAGGAGGAAAATGTGTCATGGTCAGAAAAGGGTGTTTTAGCGTTAGTCGAGCTGCGGCAGGGACCGCGCTCGTATTCAGGCATAAGAGCGGAAGCGACAGCAGCCAAATCGGGGCACATGGTAAAGTGTATATATTGGAGCTACATAGTTATATAACTTACTACTATATATACGACGACGACACCGACGACGACGGGCGAACGCATTCGACAAGTCGCTCCCCCAGGGTCGTCGTGGGGGACATGATCGGGCCTAAAGAATTATGTGCAGACGCCTATTCTCAACAAAAGACGAACTTGGCTGCAAGGTAAGGCTGGTTGGACAAGCAGATGACATGCTGGATGGGCGCAGGACCGTTTGTTTCTCGTGACCATGTTGCGCGCATACCGCTTCACTCTGGCGGCGTCATAGGAGCAGACAAGCGGTGTCTTTTGGGCCGAATTGCTGCATCAAAGTAGGAAGCCAGGAATTAGCAGGTAGGGCATTAGATAGCCAAGGTACTCTAGATGGGGTAGAGAGCCGCACGGCTTCTTCTCCGTCTCCTGTGGGCTGGGCATCTGGACGTGTGCGACGGTTTCGAGACGGAGACGGAGCCGGAATTGTGTTTACGTGTAGATGGATGGATTCATTCATGGATGGCTCGTGGATGGATGGGCAGAGCAGCAGATGACTGGGTGCCCCCCCCTCCTCTTCGGGCTATTCCTTGTAGAGTCGCAAGCTCAAACTCTGACCTGCCCAGGCCGTCGTCCTGGCCTGGCTCGAGAGTGGCGCGAGACGCGAAAGAGAGACGGTCGCTGGCGTGCCGCGAAAGCGAATGACGACCAAGTGGACCGCACAGGCCCGGCTTCTCACCACAGACTCCGCAAGTGTCATCTCGACCTTGGCTGCCCTCCGTCTGGCGACCACGACGCTTTTCTGCCTTTTGTTCGGGCATGTGTGACTACAGCCTTTGTGCCTCGCCCTTCGCCCTCTGCTGCCACCACACCACACACCCATCCTAGCCCGCCCAGCTGACGCCGCTCTGGCTCACGCACACCCTTCAACCGACGTGAAGGCCCTTTCTTCTCCGCACCCCCGGAGACTCTGAGCGAGAGAGAGAGAGCGCCCTCGACTGGCCAGGCCTGCCGCCATAGCACCCGCACCCACACCCACACCCACCACCACCAACAACACCACGCCCGCGCCCTCGAGTGCATCGCCATCTGTGCTGCCTCCTGGTCGCCCGTCTCGCCCTCGTCGCTCCCGCTGCTCGCCTCGCAGTGCTCGCATCCACGGCTGCCCTGCGCCGTCCAGCAGCCTCGTCGACGTGCTTGACCCGCTAGGCTGCGCAGAGCGAAAGCAGCGTCACGACGTCGCTTCTCGAATGCCCCGGGACGACGGCCCAACCATGTCTACACCCTCCACCGCCACGGCCACACTCCCGCCCCATCATCAGTTTTATTCGCACCACCACGCTTACCAGCCAAACATCTCCAATGCCCAGGTTGCCAACGGCTCTGGTCGGATAGGCAATTCGCTCTACAACGGCTACGCTAGCGGCTCCTCGACCTCTGACCTGCGCCGAACCGCTGCATCTGCAACTGCAACTGCCCACAACAGACAACCCCCCCAGCTGCCCCCCATCCCTCACCCAGCCCCGATCGACATGAGCGCGACCGACGCCGGCTCGGCTCATCGACGCCGGAACCCGGACTGGGCCGATTTTTACAAGAACGGCATCCCCAGAGAGGTCATTGTTATCGACGACGACGACGATGATGACGATGCTGCACACGCTGCCGCAAACTCGTCGGCGCGCCATGCAGATAAGAAGCGCAAAACAACCGCGTCGACAGCCTACGACCCCGTCTACAACCAGCATACCTCGTACTCGACAACCCAGACGCCCTACTACGACTCGCCCAACCACTCGCTATCCACCGACAGGACAACCTCTGCCCTCAACACCACTGCGCCCACCTCGCTCGGCTCCCAGGTCAGCAACGGCCACAACATCTCGCCTCACGACACCACAGCCGCTGGCCAGAAACGGAAGCGCACACGCGCCGTAGTCCAGGACGAAGCAAAGCAGGCCAAGCGACGAGAGCTAGACCAACATGACGACCCTTTTAGCCTCTACCAGCCACCGCCCAACCCAGTCATCAAGGCCAAAGATGTTTATGTCCAGGTCATCCAAGACGTAAGTCACACACACACACATGCCCGCCTCTTGTTTCAAAACACCAGATACTGACGCGACTCAGAAATCATACAACAAGGATCAAAAGGTCGACGACGAAGACGGCCACTACATTGTAGTCCCAGATGCCGACCTCACCGAGCGATGTACGTTGCTCCCACACCGCCATGTGTTACTGTGGATGCTAACACCTGACCAATAGATCAAATCACAAAGCTGCTCGGCCAGGGCACGTTTGGCAAAGTCGTTCAGGCCTACGATAGGCGAAAAGGCACAAACTGCGCCATCAAAGTCATCAGATCAGTGCCCAAATACCGAGACGCCAGCCGTATCGAACTGCGAGTGTTGTCGACACTGGCTTCCAACGATAAGCACAACATTAACCGATGCATACACCTGCGAGATTGCTTCGACTACCGAAACCATATCTGCATTGTTACTGACCTCTATGGCCAAAGTGTGTTTGACTTTCTCAAGTCCAACGGCTTTGTGCCATTCCCCAGCTCTCACATCCAGAAATTCGCCAAGCAGCTTTTCACCAGCGTCGCCTTTCTACATGATCTCAACCTGATCCACACGGACTTGAAGCCAGAAAACATCTTGCTTGTCAACAATAACTACCAGACTTTCACGTACAATAGAACTGTACCATCATCGTCTACCACGGTCAACAGGACCGCACGACATCGCAAGGTCCTTCTTGACCCGGAAATCAGACTCATCGACTTTGGATCGGCCACCTTTAACGACGAGTACCATTCGTCTGTTGTGTCAACCCGTCACTACCGTGCGCCAGAGATTATTCTCAACCTAGGCTGGAGCTTCCCCTGCGACATTTGGAGTATCGGATGCATCCTGGTCGAGTTCTTCACTGGCGACGCCTTGTTCCAGACGCACGATAACCTTGAGCATCTGGCCATGATGGAAGCCGTCTGCAGCGGCAAGATTGACCGGGATATCGTGCGAGCAGTCTATAAGCAAGACCGTGGATCATCACGCAACTCGGCAAGCTCGTAAGTAGATACATGCGCTGTGCTGAAGAAAGTTTCTTTGCTGACATGACTAGTGCTGCGAGATATTTTAAGAACTACAAGCTCGACTACCCCAATGCCGAGACCAACAAAGCGTCCAAGAAATATGTCAAGGCGATGAAGAAGCTCCCCGTACGTCCAGCCACAATGCATGACTTGACGACGACTAACGTGTACAGGAAACCATCCCTGCCCACACCGACTTCAACAGGCAATTCCTCGATCTACTACGACGCATCTTCGTGTATGATCCCAAGAAGCGAATCACGGCCAAGGAGGCTCTGCAACACCCTTGGTTCAAGGAATCGCTCATGGACGATGGAACAGAGGCCCACAAGATCAAGCTGGAGCGGGAGAAGAAGGCCCGCCGGGCGGAAGAAGAGCGCCGATTCCGTGAACAGCAGCGACAGTACTGAGGCGGCCTCGTCTTTGACGTTCTTGGACAGGAACGTCTTTGTATAGATATCGAGTTCCGCCGTGTTGGTGAGGGATGCAATAATGGCGGTGGTTTTGTCTTTTGCTTCACATCTACCGCATTTACGACAGCGACATGACGCATGGAGAGAAAGGTTTACTCTAGGTCTCATTCCGGACTTATTGGCGTTATGTGTGTTCTTTTGTTATCTTGGATTACCAATTATTCTCCCATCTTTCCTTTTTGTTTGGTTTCCGCGCGCCCACGGAAAAGTATTGTTTGTCTTGCGCGCTTAGCATAAGAACAAATCTGTATACCACAATGTCTGCACGTGCAGCTTCGGGAGGGTGGCAGGGAAAGCTTGTACTTGAGCGGTGGCTCTCAAGCCACGGTTCGTCGTCGTCGTCATCATTATCATCACGGGGAGAGCGCCATGTTGTAGCATGCACTAGACAAATGTCTCGTGCTAGACATGTGGTTGCGTTGTATTATATAGGATTGGAAGAGGTGGTGCTAGAGGCACTGTATTGCGTATCACGATAGTTGAATAGGCTGTAAGCAATCAACTGCAAGTATGCATTCCTCGCTTGTCAGCAATCATTACGCATCTTGTTTCCGTTTGTTCGAGATGGATGATCAAAACATATAGTAGTATTCGGGAATAATAACCGCTGTCTCCGAAATCATCATTTCCCCCTCACGTCTCACCTGCCGGCTCGCAGTCTTCCGCACGCAAGGGTTCCAAACGAAGCGGCCTTAGCGAGGCCCGCCTAGCGCGTGTGTGACCCTGGTCTATCGTCAGACGCCCGTTGGGGTAAACACACGTCCCCTCTCGGCGCGTGTCGCAAAACATCCCGGTGGGCATTTGCGACAACAGCAGCAACGCGAACGGCGACAGGGACAAGGGACAAGATGGCGAGCGCAAAGCAGCAGGAGAATATGCTCCTTACCGAGCACTTTACTTGGCCTCCGATTGTATGTGTGATCCCGCAGTGAAAGGTGGTGATAGTGTGGATTTGAGCAAATGTTTGGCGGGGATGCATGTTTCCCAATTCCTAAAGTCATGAATGCCAAAGAGAAAAAAACGGGCGCATACGGCGCATGGTATAAGAAAATGATCTGACAGTGTAAATCTTCCAGTCCCTAATCGACGACATTATCAACGCTGTCAACGAAGTCCTATACCGCTGCACCGACTCCTTCGAAACCGGCCTCTCATCCGCGGACCCAGCCCTACTCGGCTTCGCAGACCTCTACGCCTCGCAAGGTCGCACACCGCAGAAAGATGAAGACGGAAACAATGTATATCCTGAGGCGCGACTGGAAATCGAAGAAGGAGTCTTGAAACTCGAGACACTCATGGAAAATGCGGTAGACAAGAACTTTGACAAATTGGAGATTTGGACGCTGAGAAATGTGTTTGCGCTTGGAAGAGGGAAAGGCGAGGATGAAGGACTAGGAGATTGGGTCAGATTAGGACATTACGAAGTATGTATTTCCTTCTTTATACACCATCAAGGAGTTGGGAAATCTAACATACAAAAAAAACCACCAGAACATCCAACCCCCCTCCAAAGACACCAGCCTAACGCCCGAATCCCTCTACACCCTCCGCCGCAAACTCCTCGAAACACGCACTCTCCATGCCGCCCTAATCGCAGAAAAAACCCGCAACGAAGCCCAAATCGCGCGCCTAAAATCCCTCCTCAGTCCCCCATCTTCTTCTTCTTCTTCCACGCTGCCAAAGCGCGAAACACGCAGTTCAACAACCTCAGCTACAGAAACCTCAAGCAACACCGACACCACCACCACCACCACCGCACCCTTCGCCTTCCTCTCCTCAACCCCTGCAGCCCAAGCCCTAGGCATCCAAACCACCCCCCAGACAAGCGATAAAGCCGCAACAACAACATCTCCACCACTAACCACCCACACCACATTCACAACAACACAACTCCCCTACCTCCGCCAACTCGTCGCATCCCTAAAACCCCATCTCGCCTCCTCCACCTCTTCATCATCGACAGCAGGAACGCAAGATACATCACAAGACCGCAGTGCCCAGCGTCGCCTCTACATCGAAGCCCAGTCTAAACGCGTGCTGGAGCGGCGTGGGGTCGATACTACGGATGGGGTCGAGGGCGCGTGGGAGGTTGGTGGGACGAGGGTTAGGGGCGAGGAAGTTAGGGGGTTGGAGGGCTTGTTTCCGGGGAACAAGATGGAGAAGGAAGGGGAGGTGGAAGAGGGAGATAAGATGGATTTGAGTTGAGTTTGAGGTAAGGGGGAATGATTTTATTTTTCTTTACTGTAGGGCGTTGTGCGAGGGTGAGGGATCACAGTCGGGGCGTATGGGTATGGAAATAAATGGTATGACTTGTTCGTTATTTTTTTGAAAGAAAGAAGAATGGTTGAATATGTGGGGATTGTTAATGAGCTTGGGTATACTAGGGGTTTCTTGGGGGGTTTTTTTTTAAATATGCTACTACGTGCATGACATACCTCATGTCATTTCTTTCCATCAACTCGTCACATCCGTACATTTCCTATTCATACCATCATGAGTCATCCATCATCTCCTTCCACCCCATACACATCCACCCATATCTCAATACTCCACAAGCTTAATCCTCTGCAGCAACTCCTCAGGCAACTCGCTCTGACTCACAATACCCATCCTAAGGGCATCCCCCCAGACAAACATGGCCCGGTCATTAGCATACTGCAAGTAATCGAATTCCTCCTCGTCCTGCGGCTTGAAAAGGTCAGCCTCATCTTCCATCTGCGCCTGCGCCTGAATCTTTGCCGCCGTTTCTTCACTCACTGTCCCCGTGCTCTTTTGCTCTGCTTTAGCTGCGGCTTCCAGCTCGGCAGTTGCGCTGTCTAGCGTTGCTGCCTCTGCGCTTGGGTTGTCGCTCGTCTTATTGTCTCCGCTCTCCTCGTCAAAGTCAGGGAGGCCCGGGATGTGTGCTTGGACTATGCCCCAGGCAACCCACATGGCCGAGTTGGCGAGACGCCAGAGTTTGGTTTCTGCCAGGAGGCGGCGTGTTTCCTCTTCAATCTGTCGCTCGTACTGGGCTTCCTGCTCTTGATACTTTTCGCCTGGAGGAGCTCGTGAGTCGAGCATAAAGGCGGAGATGCTGCTTGGGGCGGCTGTTGCTGCCAGGGCAGTCGTGCTACCGGAAGAGGGAAGCGGTCCGAGGTGTGGTGTAGGAGGATTGGATGTGTATCCGCCACTGGCCTTGTACGAGGGGTTGTGCATCAAGTACGCCCGGATAAAACGATGCTGCTCTTCGATTGTTGGATAATACTTAGTGTTGCAACGCCAAGGAGCTTCTGTATCGTGGTAGTTGTACGTCCATTCCGTCTGGAACATCATGTCAGCTTGTCCTTAGATCATGGCCATGCCCATCGGGCGCTGAATAAGAGTTGACGAAACGGATGAACCTTACGAAGTGATTGGCAAATTCCAACCCAGGAAGATTGGCGTTTGCATACTCGAAATCGATAACCACCAGCTGCTTGTGCTGATTTGCCGGTAGCATCAGTGGCGACTCACCTTCTGGCATCATGCGAAGGATATTTCCATACTGGGTCTGTAATCGAATTAGATTATACCATTTCCGCTTCGCGTTGCGACTCACATCATTATGGGCAAAGATCATGCGCTCGTTGATCTTATCAAGACCGCCATACTGATCTTCTAGCCACTTCCGGTACTTGTATATCATTTGCTTGAACACGGGCCATTCGGCGCCGCACACATATCCTCGCTTCTTCCATTTGTCCGAGGAGGCTCTGGAGAGGCCCTGGCTGCTCTCGCGGACCTGTTGATCCAACCAGGTCACAATATGTTCGCAGCGATTGACCCACTTGTCCCAGTTTTGCCAAACAAACGGACCAGCCTCTCGCTCTTTCTTCAGCAGATCAATACCCTCGTGAAGTTCTCGCATACGCTTTGCTATTTGCACCGAGGTTTCTGGGTTACGTAGCTCCTTGGAAGTAAGTGGTTGGGCATGCAGGAACTCTTCAAATCGACCATTGCCAAAAGTACCGAGCAAGCGTGGGCCAATACGTTTGCGGGCAAGTCGCGTCAAGATCTGTAATTCCGACTCTCGGTCGATCAGGTGTTCTACCTGTGGGCCATAGATACGAAGTAGGAGCTTACTGAAAACAAAGATGTTAGAAAAATGCGGAGTGGCCTGCAACAACACTTACGGTGGAGGATTTCTGGGCTTTGGTGGACCATCTTCGCTCTGCTCGGGAGCCGGTAGATTCTTAGGAGGAGAGACGACGTAAACGGCGTTTGTAAGCGCACCGCTCAATCTTTGTACGTTGATTTCGTTGCTCAGCTCGCTGGGCACCTTCCTCCATCCCTTCAATTTCAACGTGTGGGTAAGACGAAGAATTTCAGCTCGAAATTTGGACCAAGCCTCTTTCTCCTTGTCCGCTACATCAACGGTGGACTCGGCTCCAGGCTCGTCGACGTTGTATGCCATTGTCTTTGAATTGTCCAAAGTGGCTTCACAACTAGGGACGAGCTGATCTACCGACTCAAAGTAGTCCGAATCAAGAGAAATTGCAGAGTGTCGCTTCAAGCCAATGGACGACCTGTGCATGTGATGCCTCTTCTTGGCTTCGGAAAGCTTCAAGCTCATGTTCCTTTCGAGAATTTGTGCCAGTTGAGTGAGTGCATCCTCGCCATGGGAGGAGTCAGAGTCGCTCCTGTGATGAGAGATGGACTTCTCGAGTGCTTCTGCTGTGGCGCTCTCAGACTCATGGTCAATGACACCCGCTTTGGCAGCCTTGCGTCTTGCCCTTCGTGCATGGCGCCGGCTTCGCTCCTGCTTGAGCCAGGTGCCTACCTGTTTCAACAGGTTCTCATGGGCTTGGTGGCTATGGGAAGCGGCATCAACTGAGCCTTCTGGAAGTAGCGAGGTCAAGGCAGTGCTGGCGTCGACCACTCCAGATTTGGATGACCCCTCGCGTTCATAGGAAGGACGGCCGGACAGGCGCTTTTTACTGACACTTGCTGGAAAGTGCCTGGGAGGCTTGTCAAGATCCAAGTAGTCTTTTTGGTCAAGCTCCTTGTTCTTGCCGATGATCAATGGGGAAATTGTGCTGTCATCGGGAAAGGATACGACTGCAGATGTATAGTAAGCAACTGCGCTGGATCTGAATTGCTTGCAAAGCGCAGAATCTGTACAAAAGGGAGTACAGTCTCTGTTCCCAGGCGTCGTCGATTTCAAGTAGGCTACCCGAGGAGCTAGAATACAGCCACACGTGTGTTACAGAAAGCCTAAAGCCTAGGCGTCTTCAAGACCGCGGAATGATTGTTGCACATGAACCAAGTACCACCCAAAGCCCGTACCCCGCCATACGTGCAATGTAACAAAGTGATAGAGTTTGCGTGCAACCAGGAAACAAGAGACGGATTGACTAACCTTTGCTTGAGCGCGGCGATGTACCGTCGTCCAAAGTGTTGTTGCGCGAGAGGGCTAGAGAGTCGCTTGACTGTGGGCCAGCGGGCTGCTGGGCCTGCCAATTGGAAGAAGAGGCCATGGTCTGGTAATGGTCGAGGGGAGTCTGGAGCAGTCCGGCTAGGTAAGTAAGCCGGATCGGCGAGAGAGATAGCAAAAGTGTTGGGAACCCTGTTCCCGAGGCGTGAGAGTCTGTGACAACAGCCGCTCCTAAATGGTGGCAGGAGGATTGGGCCGCTTGGTGGGCGGGCGGTTGTGTGTGAGCGTTATCGATACCCAGGCCAGGGCAGGCAGGACAGGATACGCGAGTAAGGGGTCCACGTGCCAAGCTGATTGGCGGTCAGGATCAGCTGGGAAAGCAGCGTCATGGCATACAAGACAGCGACGGGGATGCAGAGAAACCACCAAAACACGCGTCGAACCCATTGTGACTCAGGGCGTCATGGCCATGGCAAGCCCAAGGTACATCCCGGCGCCCCTCTTGCTGCGCGCTGCTTTGACAAGAGGTTCCATGTGTGGCGGAGGTGGGCTTGGCAGTGTACAAACAGCCAAACCACAACGAGATAACCAAGCAAAACACCAGTGGACAGAAAACCTGCAATGTGTAATGTGACGAAATTCAGTACGTAGTGCACACGTGGCCAAGCCTCCGTGCCATCTTCTCTTGTGGTAATGAGCAACAAATCTAACTAGTAAAATACTCGTACAGTGCAAGTGCAGCTTTGCAATCCACATGCAAGCCGCTTTTGGACGTGGCGACGGAGCCCTGCAGAGGCCTATCCAAGGCCTACTTACGTCACAACGCGTAGTCAAACGCCAAACTCCAAAACGCCGCGCTGTAACAAACACAATATCCCTGTTTTTTCGCCATGCACTCAAGTACGTGTAGGTGTATACAATTTCCTTGCTAGTGCCACATGCGCAACCTGGCGCCTGCACCTGTTTGGTGTCCCGCTCTGCTCGTTCATGTTGCCCATTCCACTGTTTCCAATGCAAGCATGACCAATAGTAGAGTCGATGGTAGAATCCATACCACGTAGCTCTGAAACAGGATCCGCGACATGGCGCCCATGTACACATTGTTGATCTGGCAGATCTGCGCAAGTTGAAGCGCGCTGGGTGCGCCGCTGAGAAGGAAGCAGACAATAATGAAAATCGGGTCGTCGAGGATGCTGACGGGCACATACTTGGCAGTCAGGGCCAGCATTGGTGCCATGAGAAGCGTTGGGATGAGCATGCGGCTGATAAGCGAGGCAATGACCAACTTCCTCTCTACGCTGGGGTCCTCGATTGAGTTTTGGTCTTCCTTTGGTAGCGTGTTGCGGGCAAGATTGGCGCCCAGCACAACCAGAATCAGGGGCACAGCCACTTGTCCGCTTTGATTTACAGCGCGCGTAACCGACGTGTTGATGAATGTTCCAGGGGTGAAGAACAAGCGTTGTAGCGGTGGAATAGAGGCGACGAAGATGGCAATCAGCATGGCCCAGAGGGGAGGGTTCATAAAGTCCCACACACCCCTGGCGAACTTGGACAAGCCCGAACCGATCTTGGACAGGGGTCCTTGGAGCCCCTTGGGCAAGCTGTTGAAGACGCGGTTGCCAGCGCGTGTCGTTGACACGGATACGGAAGTCGCCGAGCGTTGGAGTGCCAATCGAGCTCGCGTGGGCATACCCTTGATGCCCTTGGGCGTGTCTTGTTGTTTCTTGTGAGCTGCGAGCACGCCATTGAGGTGTCCGTTTGCGAAAGTGCCCTTGGGGTTTCCGCTCATGTCGCCAGCTCCGGGAACTGTTGCGTTGCCATTGGTGGGTGTAATGAATAGGGCCGCCGCTTGAGCCTGGCCACGGTTGAAAATAGAATCCGAGTCTGAATCGCTGCAGTCGGCAGAGGTGGCGTAGCTCGTGACATTTCCAGATTCGTAGTCGGAATGTGAGTCGTCGAGCAGGCGCTGCGTCTCGTCGTCACTGTACTCTCCGCTCTCGAGCGCATGGTCTCTTCCTTCATCGTCCTTGTAAGCGCTAGCGGGGGCCAAGAGCACGTTGAAGCCCCAAGTCCACCGCACGAGCTGACCGAGCTGCTGGAAGATGAGGAGGTAGAGGATACCGCGGGCACCGACTTCGTTGTCGTTATCGCCTGGTATTCTGTCCCAGTGCAGGCCGCGGAGTGTTTTGGAGAGAGAGATGACGAGAGAGATGGGCAGCGAGTTGGAGTTACCAAAAACCTAAGACTTGTAAGTTTGCGCCGGATTACAGCGGATTCAAAGTTAGACGTACTGCCATGGCGACGACAAAGTTGGAGGCCCTTTTGTTGAATTTGAACATGCGTGAGACGGCAAGGGCGGCAATGTAAGATATGAGTGTCTGAACGACAAAAATGACGGGAATGACTGCAAGCTCAGCCAACTTCTCAGCCGTCAATTGAGAGGCGAGCTTGGTGAAGACTGCGAGGCCGAGGGTCAGGTCGAGTGGGCGTAGATAAGGAGGGCCGTCACTCACTGAGGCAGGGCGTGAACAATTGGGTGTTGAGGTTTGCAAGAAACTTTTGGCTCTCTGCGTCGAATTGGCCCATTCGAGCGACGACATAGCCCGGGGCGCTCACACAGACGACCTCCATGACGGCCTCGAAGACGAGGAGGGCCAAATTGGCAAAGTCGGGATGCGAGGGATGGGCATTCTCGAGCGAGGTGAACATGGCGCCGGTGAGGGAGTCTTGGGACTGAGAGGCGAGGGCGACAAAGGGAGAGGAGGAAGGGGAGAAGGAGCGCAGGCGCAAGGCCGTGGGCGCGGAGAAGAAGGACATGGTGAAGCAGCGTGTGGTGTCGAGGCAGCAATCAATGGAATGGAGGCGGAAACGGTCCAGGTATATCTTGAAGCGCAGGCTGTCTTGGCTGCCGGACGCGCTACCACAGCGACCAGGACGTCACGGCCGGGCGCCCGCTCTCAGCCCGCCCGAGTGCAGGTCCAACCGAACGAGCGTGGGCAAGCGTGTTTGGGCGTGTTTGGGACGTGTCGGGGCCCTGCATGCTGCAGAAACATGGCGCCGCCGGCCATGGCGTGCGCAGTCGGAGGCCATGGCGAAGAGAAGATGCACGCCGCCTGGCCAACCAGCTGCCTCTTCCAACTGCCACTACGCCTGCATCCATGGAGATAGCAATCCGGCCGTGTACGTAGCGTAGCTATCGACCTACTAGACTACTTACGCCCCCATCCAGCACTGTCGCTGCGCCACACATGCAATTCCGCCCGCCGCCGCTCCAGACGTCTGGGCGCGTCGGCCCTGCGCACCCATCATCGGGCCTGGGCGCGCTCATCGGCCCTTTGTCTGAACTTGGTGGGCTCTGCACGCTGCACTTTGCCTCCTGCTTACTGCCCATCCGATAATCAGTCAGGGCATCCTTCTGAGTCGCCTGTCCGCAATATTGCCTGGCCAGCAAAGTGTCTCGGCGCGTGCCGTTTGCCTCTCCAAGTACGCACTCCCGCTACGTACCATCATGTGTGAGTATGCACGTGTATGGACATGTGCAAGTAAACATGGTTATATCAACGTATGCATACACGTAAAACCAGATATGCATGTTTAGCACACGCATTTTCGACCATGCCAAATCCCATGCAAACATCTCCGTATCTGCAGCCCACCTGCCAGTCTCCTCTCAGCTCTCCCGTGCTCTCGTGGGTGCGTGCACTAGAGCCTCCACACTGGCGCCATCTTGGTCTCTGCACCATCACGTCACAGCGCGCGAACTTGCACGCTACAACCCACAACCACCACACCTCCACTATCCTCGTCCTCCCCCGGCATCGCCGCCACGTCCCTTCTCGCGCTGCAGTCGCAGCTACCCATTCTACTACTTCTCCCTTGCACCCGCATCACTACTCCCTCCACCCTCGTTTGCTCCCTCCTCCACCCTCACGTACCCCGCCAATTCAGGCCTGTGACACTCGTCACCCCTTCGCCATGGCAGACTCCAATCCCTCCACTCCCGACGTCGAAGTCGATTCCGACACCGTCTTCGACAGCCCCTCTCCCTCGCCTGTGCCCTCTAGTCCTACTGCCGATGCCTCGCTGCCTGAAGACCCCTCCGCCGAACGCCCCGCCCCGCGAAAAGCCTCCTCGGCCACCGCAACTACCAACATGACATCTTCCTCCACGCCCCTCGGCAACATCAATGCCGCCAGAAATCCCCGCCCCGCAAACCCGCCCACCATCTCCAGCAGAGGCAGTGGCCTGAATGTCTCCCAAGATATCCTTGCAAGAATACAAGCAGTACATTTGGGGCGCAAGGGCGCCCCGCCCACCGGCTTGCCGGGGAGAGGGCCTGCGCCTCAGAGCCCAGGCCCATCTCTCGACAACCGCAACCCAATGTCTCCAGGCGGAAATCTCGGCGGCGTCCCCCCTAACTTCCGGATGCCTGCAAGACCACCGACGACTAACTTTCAGTCTGCGCCTGCTATTCCGGGCCGCATGCCCGAACCCAAAAAGTCCATGGCTGAGCGACGCGGTATGCAGCTCCCGGGCGGACTGCCTGGCACTAGCCCTGCTGCTCCTCCTGCTGGCAGGAAGAAGCCTGGCCTGACCCTGGGCATGATGAATGGCGGTGACAAGGCCCAAAACGACGCGCAACCGCACAAGCAAGAAACCCAATTCGACCAGTTTTCGCAGTACATCGACACCAAGACTGGAAGCTTGAAGTTTGCGGGCAAGGCTATCCTCAACTCAGAGGGTGTACAGTTTGCCAGCGGATCCACCTTCAACATCTCACTTGATGAAGTCGACACGCTCGACGAGCTTGGCAAGGGTAATTATGGCACAGTATACAAGGTCAGGCATAGCAGACCCCGAATGCGAAAGCCAGGCCAGGGCCTCGCCGGAAACAAGGCTGCGCCAGGCTCACCATCTCGCAAAAACTTTGACGAGGAATCGAGTCCTTCGAGCGCAAAGCCCGCTGCAGGCACGGGCATCGTCATGGCAATGAAGGAAATGAGACTGGAACTCGAAGACTCAAAGTTTGCTACCATCATCATGGAGCTGGATGTCCTCCATCGCTGCAGATCGCCTTACATTGTCGACTTCTACGGTGCCTTCTTCCAAGAAGGGGCCGTGTATATTTGCATGGAGTTCATGGACGGTGGATCCATAGACAAACTCTACGCTGATGGTGTACCAGAAGGCGTGCTAAGGAAAATCACTCTGGCAACAACCATGGGCCTGAAATCATTGAAGGATGAACACAACATCATCCACCGCGATGTCAAGCCTACCAACATTCTTATGAACACCAGGGGCGCCATCAAGATTTGTGACTTTGGTGTGAGCGGCAACCTCGTCGCCAGTATTGCCAAGACCAACATCGGATGCCAGAGTTACATGGCACCAGAGAGAATATCCTCGGGCGGAATTGCGCAAGCAGGTGCCAACCCTGGAGGTGGTACATACAGTGTGCAAAGTGACATCTGGAGTCTGGGACTGACCATTATCGAATGCGCGCTTGGACAATATCCTTATCCACCCGAGACGTACAACAATATTTTCAGTCAGCTTAGTGTAAGCATTACAAAACGCCTTTCTTTCTGGCAGGCCGATTACTGACTTTCTTTAGGCTATCGTCGATGGTGACCCACCGGACCTACCTGACGAAGGATACTCTGATGCGGCCAAGAACTTTGTACGGGGCTGTTTGAACAAGATCCCCAACCTGCGACCAACCTACGCAATGCTGCTCCAGCACGCATGGCTCGCCCCTCTTGCCAAGCCTGACACCATCACAGAAGAAGATGAAGAAGAGGTCGCGGCTGCGCAGGAAGCTACCCCAGATCAAGCGGCTGGGGACAAGGGACCAGCCCAGGCTATTGAAGTGGTAGAAGACCAAGAAGTTGCAGACTGGGTGAAGGCTGCCCTTGAGAAGCGAAGAAGTGGAAAGATGAAGGGTGTTGAAAAGCCCGCACTGCATGCCGCACCGCTAGATGCAGGAATACAGAGCCCTTCGCAGAACGGCGCAAACGGCTCAGTTGCGGCAGAGTCAGCAGAGGTTGCAGCGTAGGTCGTCTGATGTTTCTGTTGAACACAAAAGCCAGACACGTAAATGTGTCGAAGCCTTGTATCTTTCCTCGAGCAGTTGTTGGCTCTTATGTCTTGGCTAGGAAGAGAAGGCAGTATAGTATGCCATCTTGTACACTTTCGGCGTTGCACCGGCGCATTACTGGGAATGATTGACATGAAATATTCAAGTCGGGGTATTGAGCGTGGAGAATACATGCATCTAGCATAGCATACATCTTATCCAGTTTAATTGGTATCACATTTGCCGTGACAGACGTGATGTGCGTGGACTAAATCTAATGACATATGTGTTTAGTCGACTTTTGCACTTCTGGACAGGTTGCAGTCAATTGTCAACTGCAACCGAACCATGTCTTGTCATATTCTCTGAACTTAGGTTTCTGGCATGTCGCGTCACCCGCAATCACATCTTTTTCTACCCTACTAAAGTGACCATTCTCCCCTTCCCAAATAAAACATCTATGTCCTCGAGGGTTGATTTCGTCGTGACGTAAATGCGACGGCGCGCTGGCACGTGACGGCACGACCCCTGCTTAGCCAAGCGTAATCGCGGCGGCCATGTGTCGTGGTGCAGCGGGAAAGAACACAGTGGTCGGAACAACTTCAATAAGTGGCCACGACTTTATTTCGTACGCCCCGCCCACGCTTTTTTCGTAATGCCACAGGCCTAGGACACACCCTCTCTCTCTTTCTACTGCTTCCCAAACTCGAGGCTACCCCGCTATTTCTTCTATTCGCTCTCTCGCAACATCTCCACTTGTCCCTAGGGACAGACATTAAACATGTCCGGCACCGACTACAATTACGATGAGCAGGTAGGGCTTGGATGCGCACACAAAATAATTCGCCTCTAACAAGTTTGCAGGGCCAGTTCTTCCCCTACTTCATCCTCACTGTCACCACACTCGTCACCGTCCCCACCACAATATCATTTCTGAGACCCAGCAAAGGTGCGCATCTTGGTTGTATTTCAATATCGCCATACTGACTATGTTCATAGAACTCGAGAACACTGGAGCGCGCATAGAGTCAGACTTCACCCCCGAACATGCAGATCTCATCCAAGGACAGCGAAAGAAGCAGAAGCGCATGGAAAGGAGGATCAAGCGTGGTCTCGTCATGGTGGGCGGTTGGGCTCTGAATGCCGCAATGGTCTACCTCATCCTAGTCACTGCAAGGACGACGCCTGACATTTGGGACCCATATGCAGTTCTCGGCGTATCAAGGGTAAGAGCGTTCTGCCTATCGCTTTGACTCGTGAACAATCATACTGACTCACAACACAGAGTGCAGATGAGAAGGCGATCAAGAGGCATTACCGAAAACTCTCTCTTTCTTTGCATCCTGACAAAGCCCGCGAGGACCCCGAGAAGAACATTACGCTGCAAACCATCAACGACCACTGGGTCGATGTCACCAAGGCCTTCAAAGCTCTCACTGACGAGGAAATTCGCAACAACTTCCTGACATACGGTCACCCCGACGGCAAACAGAGCTTCAGCATCGGCATTGCGCTCCCACAGTGGCTAGTTACCGAGGGAGCTGGCAAGTACGTCTTGTTGATCTATGCGCTCGCGCTCGGTGTCATTCTTCCCTACACAGTTGGCAAGTGGTGGTATGGAACCCAGAGGTTGACAAAAGAAAAGGTCTTGGTCGCAAGTGCGGGCAAGATCTTCCGCGACTACGACAACGACCAGGGCGAGACGGGTGTCATCTATGCGCTAAGCAGTGGAGAAGAGTTTAACGACCTCCTTACTGGACAAAAAGCAGAAAACGGCCTATCCAAGTTGGAGCAGAAGGTTCTTTCTGAGAACTCTGGCTCGCTCATTCCACAAACACTCACGCTAAAGGACCGCCAAAAGCTCGACGATTTGGAGGACAGCCGAAGACGCAAGGTTCTAACCTTGCTATGGGCATATCTTGGCCGTGTTGAACTCGAGGATGATACCCTAAACGAGGAAAAGTTCGCCGTCGCACCTATCGCATTCCGTTTGAACGAAGCCTATGCCGCCATTGCCCTCGCATATGGCAACACCACGGCCGTACTATCAGCATACAGGACATCCCAGAATATCATTCAAGCTCTACGACCAGGATCCTCCCCACTGGAACAATTGCCTTACTTCACACCTGCTGTTGCAGATGCGGCTGAGGCCGAGCGGTCGAGGACACATCTTACCATTCAAGAGTTCATGCAAATCCCAGATGCTCAACGCAAAGCGCGCATCGTAAAGTCCGGCCTCCTCTCCCAAGAACAATACAGCACAGCCATGTCCGTAGCCTCGCAGATTCCTCTATTTCATCTCGAGAAGGCATTCTTCAAGGTCGTTGGTGAGCGATTTGTTACACCCAGCAGCTTAGTTCAGTTCGTACTTAAGGGTCGTTTCATTCCTTCAGGCGCCACCGAAATTCCTGAGGTCAACCCGAAAGATCTCCTCGATATTGATCCTGCGGAAGGCGATGTTGCGGCGATTACAGGACGCAAGAACGACAACTCTGGCGATAAGCCCATTCAGCCACCTCTAGCACACGCTCCATACTACGCCCGGGATCACGCACCAAGATGGCACGTGTTTCTTGCAGACAGCAAGCAAGGACGCATCGCAGTGCCCCCATTCACGTTTTCGACATTTGACAAGCCTATTCTCGATGAGAGTGGTAAGCCTACATTCAACGTACAAACCCTCAAGATGCAATTCGGTGCCCCTCCACAGCCTGGTAGTTACACCTTTGTTATGCACTTGATCTGCGATAGCTATGTTGGCATGGACACCAAGATGGAAGTTACGCTGGTTGTCGAGGACGCCAGCAAAGCCGAACAGGTCGACGAGGAGGAAGAGATCAGCGAGCCAGAAGAAGGTACGTTTTTTTCTCATATCCAGGCAACCTGAATATGATGACTGACATTTAATAGATTCCATTGCTGGCCAGATGCGTCAAATGAAGACTGGTGGTGCGCCAATCAAGAAGCGGAGATCAGCAGCCGATGACTCCAGTGGCAGTGACACCGAGGGAGATGTGGAATCCGAGAGCGAGACTGATACTGACACGGACTCGGATGATGAGTAGATTGTTTGGTTCTTCTAGATGAATTGTAATTCACAGGATATTCTCATGTGCAGACCCAAGTAAGGAGATGGAAGCGAAACGCATACGCTGACGACTGGCATTCGTTCCTACTCCGCTTGGGGCCAGCTGCCATTGCAGGCATTTGCAGGCGTTTTCGGAGACAGGGGCAATTCGCGACTATAGGGACTACCAATTTATGCTTTTAGATGAAGTTTCTATTGCTAAAGGGGAGGGATTGAGAGGAACACCAGGTGTGTAGTAAATGATGTGTACATAGGGATGGCATTCGGCAAAATCTCAACCTCATGACCTTTGAACCACCTTTGCAGTTACTCTTCTTTTTTCCTGGGACCATATATGCGCATGCAGTGCAATAACACTCCAGACAGAAAAACAAGACAGGATTATACTTCTGCCTTGGTGCAGGGTCGACGCACTATTTATTGACCGACATGAATCGACAGCCAAGCATCCGCTCCAACGTCCAAGACACTCGGAACATTAAAAATCTTGTTTAAATTGGCCGACCGACCTATATGCGCATGCCTAAGGAACCGAATCAGGTTCAAACTGATCGACATTTGCTTAATGCATAGTAATATCCCCATATCGGGAGCAGAGCTGGGGTTGGTGTTCGCCAAAAGTTCTGTCCCACACGCGTGGGGTTTCAGCGACGTCTCGGCTCCACCTCCTCATCACCACCATGACTTTCTTCTTTACACAGGCTTCCAAAGTGACAGGTAGGAAGATTCTAGCGTCCAGAGTCAGTTGACGTTGGTGGATGCCCTTCACGTTACAGGATGGACGTGTGAAGGGTGACGCGTTGATGACACCACTGGGCGTGGCCATGACATGAAAGACAGGCGCGTTGCTGTTGTCGTAGATAGTACGATGACTACCAACTCAAGTAAAAAAATACTAGAGGACTAATTATCACGGAACAACGACCAAATGGTTTCCGAGTGCTGTTCTCAGCGTCACGTACGTGTTCATCCCACAACGGCTCCGGAGCAGAGAGATGCCCCAGCGTCCTTTCCGTTTAGCCGCCTCCGCATTCGGCCCTGTCCCACAGAGCGGTCCTTTATCAATTTTAAGCGGGTAGGAGGTGCACCGAACATGGTGTCTCACTGTCGCCAAAGCATGGTCTGCCACACCCCAGACTACAGCCACGCCTTGGCAGGTAGTCGGATACTGAGGCTCCGCTATCCTCAGGCTCTTGTATGCGCCTCAGACACCAAGGCAAAACTGTCAAGCAAATCTTGGCGGGCATGTCGTTGCACATCACCCCTCTTGGCAGCTGCGGGAGCATACTTCGCCGGTAGCAAGTGACAATCACGCTACGTGTGTCACACAACGATAGCACAGGGGACCAGGCAAGCTACAGATGGACGTTTACTAGGGCATATCCAAGAAAATTCAGTAATGGCGGAAAATGGATAAAAGGTACTGCATGGTCGCGTAGACAGAGAATCATCCTCATCCCACATTCACTCCAAGCCTTCAGCCTTGCTTTTCTTCCTTCTTTAATACCTTTCCATTCTTTAGCGACTTTGATAGTCTGCCAGCAATCACTCTCTTTGCCATTTTAACAAGATACGTCTGTGACGTTTAATCATCTACAAACTTTAATCCCCGCAATTTAAAGTCAAGTCTATTCCAGTCTTTACATTTACTATCAACATGTCTTTCAAGGCTATTATCACCTTCGTCCTCGCTGCCGGCTTCGTTGCCGCAAAGCCCATCAGCCACCAGTCTGGTCTCAGCCTCGACAGGCGCCAGATCGATGTCAGCTCCGTCATCAACGGCTTCAACCGCAACGATGGCGCCTTCAACTTCATCGACGGCTTCAACAACTTCAACAAGCAGCAGAAGGTCATTCAGATTCAACAGCAGAAGATCCAGATCGTCAACGACGACCGCTCCCGCCAGCAGATTGTCCAGCAGATCCAACAGGTCCTCATCGTTGACCAGGTCAACAACGGCTTCAACAACGATCTGAACAACCTCTTCCGCAAGAGCAACTTCCAGAACCAGTTCCGTGACAGCAGAACGGATGTCATCATTGTTCAGGAGATTGTCATTGTCATCGATGATGGCCGTGGCGGCCGTCGTGACCAGAGCTTCTTTGCTCAGAACGTCATTGTCGCCAACCGTGGTGGCCGCAACAGGCAGAGCGTCATGATCTTCGACTCCCGCAAGCTCATCGCCAGCGACATTCTCCGCGACAACGCCTTTGACAGGATAGGACGCTTCAATGGCATTGCCGGTGCCACTGGTCCCATTGACTCAGGCCTTCCCCTCAAGACTCTGGGCTACCAAATCTTTGACCAGCGACCCCGCCACGCCAACATTGTCGAGGATCCTGCTGCGATCCTCGGCGGCATCTGGCAGGGAGCAGTCGAGGACCTGCAGCGCAACAACGAGGATGAGAACGATAATAAGCTTAATGAGTTGCTTGCTGCCCAGGAGCTTGAGGAGCTCCTGAAGCAACAGGGTAACAACAACGACGATGAGCAGAAGAAGCAGCAAGAGGAGCAGCAGAAGCAGGATGAGCAGAAGAAGGCTGAGGATGCTGCCAAGCAGGCTGAAGAGCAGAAGAAGCAGGATGAGGCTCAGAAGGCGGCTGACGAGCAGAAGAAGCAGCAAGAGGAAGCTCAGAAGCAAGCCGATGAGCAGAAGAAGCAGCAGGAGGAGGCTGCTAAGCAGGCTGACGCGCAGAAGAAGCAGGATGAGGCTCAGAAGGCGGCCGACGAGGCCCAGAAGGCGGCTGATGAGCAGAAGAAGCAGCAAGAGGAGGCTGCCAAGCAGGCTGATGAGCAGAAGAAGGCTGCCGAGGCCAAGGCTTCTGCTTGAACGATTTCTTTCTATCTATGAGGCGATCTTTTCTTACGAAGTAGTTAGTGCACTGGTTTGCAGCGACGGTAAAAAGGTATACGAATGATCCATTTGGGAGTGATATCAATGGGAATAGGATGTGGTCTATACAGTTATTATATATACCCTATATGAGACTTGTGAACAACTTTCGTCTTCCAACATTTTGCAGTGTGTGATTTTCCATATTTCAGCAACTTGTACCATTTTCGCAATTTGCAAGATCAGAATACTTCTTCTGTCTAATCGAATAATTGCCAGGAAGACCAGTCAGGGCATATACCGCGTCGGACAATGCCATATGCGACTGTCAGAGACGTCAGAATAGCTTAATCTGTACTTACCTGCCATTTCGTTCTGTAACTACAACTGTCTCGATCTTTGTTGGCTATTATAGTCTCCCTATACAATACTAAACCCAGTTGAAACAGAATAGCTTACTGGCAATAGTCCGTGCTTAATTTGCACTACAACTACGGCAACATTCTATCCGGTCAAGCAGAGCCATACATTTTGAAATAAGCAAAGCTGATGGCTACGGTTGCTTGCACGCTCGTACCAGGCGTGACTTGTCAAAAGTTAAATGCTCCCATTGTAGCTCTGACGTGTCGATGAGGCCCACGCCGGATCATCTCGAAGGTTAGGCACCCCGCTTCAAAGGAGTCATACCGGGATACGCTGTTCATTGGTGTATCCAGAGTCGAGAAGTGCTTATTGAGCCACGATTTGATGTTGGGCAGACATCTCACGATGTCCGGGTACTCGCACCGAGCCACGCTAGTCCTATCCGGGAATGACGTGCCAAGCAGTGACGTAACCTTGATTGGCGGGGATGCTGCGACCTGACCGGAAACTTGCAGCAGGTGCCCAGAAGCTTCTACGTGCAGGGTGGAATGCACGCCTAGCTTCGAGACATGACGAGAAATCACTCCACATCACTGGTTGTTTCCTGATACTTCGCCCTCATTTGCGTCCAACTTATATAAATCTCGCCTGAGTCTTGTCCTACCCAACTTCTTTTGATTCTGCAGAGATACCCATCAACCAAAAGTGTACATACACCTAGTACAAAAACCTGATAGCAGGTTCACAAACGCACGATTTTCATCTTGGCTTCAAGCCATAAATAAGGCTATAGTCACTAATCAAAATGACTTCATTCGACGCCTATACCGACCGAGCTGCAAAGGCCCTGGCAGACAGTTTCGATCTCGCCAAGGGCTATGCACACTCACAACTCACACCTCTACACCTCGCGGTGTCGTTGATAGATCCACCCAAGGACCTCGCAAACACAGTCGACGTACCCCCACCACCGCTATTCAAGCAAGTCCTCGAACGCGCAAATGGCGACCCACAAGCCTTCGAACGTAACCTCAAGAAGGCAATGGTCCGGTTACCAAGTCAAGATCCCCCGCCAGAGCGCACATCACCCTCACCAGCCATGGCAAAGGTGCTGCGTTCTGCGGAAGAGCTAAGCAAGACACAAAAGGATAGCTTCATTGCCGTCGACCATCTCATCATGTCGCTCTGCCAGGATTCGCAAATACAACGGATCCTCGCCGAATCAAACGTACCCAACACGAAGCAGATCGACAATGCCATCCAAGCACTTCGAGGAACAAAGCGGGTGGACTCGAAGACGGCAGACGCCGAGGAGGAGAATGAGAACCTCAAGAAATTCACCATCGACATGACGGCCATGGCACGAGAGGGCAAGATCGACCCTGTCATTGGTCGTGAAGACGAAACACGACGAGTCATTCGTATCCTGACTAGGCGAACCAAGAACAACCCTGTTCTCATCGGTGAGCCTGGTGTTGGTAAGACTACAGTCGTTGAAGGTCTTGCCCGCCGAATTGTCGATGCAGATGTACCAGCAAACCTGGCAGCATGCAAGCTGCTTTCACTCGACGTCGGTGCTCTAGTTGCTGGCAGCAAGTACCGCGGAGAGTTTGAAGACCGTATGAAGGGAGTGTTGAAGGAGATTGAAGAGTCCAAGGAGATGATAGTGTTGTTCGTCGACGAAATCCATCTCCTCATGGGCGCTGGATCTTCTGGCGAGGGTGGTATGGATGCTGCCAACTTGCTGAAGCCCATGCTGGCTCGTGGACAGCTTCACTGCATTGGTGCAACCACCTTGGGCGAATACCGCAAGTACATCGAGAAGGACGCTGCATTCGAACGTCGATTCCAGCAGGTCCTCGTCAAGGAGCCTTCAATCCCCGAGACCATCTCCATTCTTCGAGGACTGAAGGAGCGATACGAGACGCACCACGGTGTCACCATTATGGATGGTGCCATCGTTGCAGCTGCTACCCTCGCCGCCCGCTACCTCACCCAACGGCGGCTGCCAGATTCCGCTGTCGATCTGATCGACGAGGCTGCGGCAGCTGTCCGTGTCACCCGAGAGTCACAACCCGAAGCTCTGGATAACCTCGAGCGACGCCACAGACAACTCCAGATTGAGATTCACGCCCTCTCACGTGAGAAGGATGAAGCCTCACAAACGCGTCTGAAGGAGGCCAGAGCTGAGGCTGCCAACATCGAGGAAGAGCTGAGGCCACTTCGCGAGATGTACGAACGCGAAAAGGGCCGCAGCAAGGAGATCCAGGACCAGAAGCTCAAGCTCGAGGGCCTCAAGACCAAGCTCGCCGAGGCTGAGCGTATGCGCGACATCCAGACTGCCTCTGATCTCAAGTACTACGCCATTCCCGATGTCGAGCAGCGCATCAGCGAACTCGAGCGTGAGAAGGCCCGCGCAGATGCTGAGATGTACTCACACCAGGCAAGTGGAGGTGGTGAGTCTCTCCTGAGTGATGCCGTTGGTCCAGATCAGATCAACGAGATTGTCGCTCGCTGGACCGGAATCCCAGTCACTCGTCTCAAGACCACAGAGAAGGACAAGCTGCTCAACATGGAGCGCCACCTACAACAAGTCGTCGTTGGTCAGAAGGAGGCTGTCACATCTGTCTCCAACGCCATCCGACTTCAGCGCTCTGGTCTTGCCAACCCCAACCAACCACCAAGCTTCCTCTTCTGTGGTCCATCCGGTACCGGAAAGACTTTGCTCACCAAGGCTCTTGCTGAGTTCTTGTTTGACGATCCAAAGGCCATGATCCGATTCGACATGTCCGAATACCAGGAGCGACACTCTCTCAGCAGGATGATCGGTGCACCACCTGGCTATGTTGGTCACGATGCAGGAGGCCAACTTACTGAATCTCTCCGTCGGAAGCCGTTCTCCATCCTGCTCTTTGATGAAGTTGAGAAGGCTGCCAAGGAAGTTCTTACCGTTCTCCTGCAACTCATGGACGACGGTCGCATCACCGACGGTCAAGGCAGAATCGTTGACGCAAAGAACTGCATTGTCGTCATGACCTCCAACTTGGGTGCCGAGCACTTGTCGCGCCCCAATGCACCCGATGGCAAGATCGACCCCACCACCAAGGAGATGGTCATGAACGCGCTGCGCAACTGGTTCCTGCCCGAGTTCCTCAACCGTATCTCATCCATTGTCATCTTCAACCGTCTGACGAAGCGCGAGATCCGCAGCATCGTAGACGTAAGAATGGACGAGATCCAGAAGCGACTCAACCAGAACGGAAGGAACGTGCGCATCGAGATGACACCCGAGGTGCGCGATTACCTTGGTTCTGCCGGCTACTCGCCAGCATACGGTGCCAGACCACTGGCCCGACTCATCGAGAAGGAGGTGCTCAACAGACTTGCTGTACTCATCCTCCGCGGCTCCATCAAGGATGGTGAGACGGCGAGGGTAGTGCTCGATGAGGGTCACGTTGCCGTCCTGCCAAACCACACGGATAGTGAAGACGACTCGGAGATGTACGACGAGTCTGACGCTGTCCATGAGCTGGATGACGATGATGCTGGCATGGACCTGTATGACTAGAGGGATAAAGAGGAAGCATCTGGGATGTAAAAAGATGATGAAAGATGTCTTTGAGCACTGGCGTTAGTTGACTGGCAGGGTTTTTTTCTTATCACTTGGGAAACTTGATGCCCATGATTTAAGAAGGCATCATCACAATGGGTTTTTATGAATTATGAATGATGATGGATTGATTGACTTCAACAGGTGCTTTTGATAAGCATTCTAGGTTTTAGCATACTTGGGCATTAGTGTCTTGTATATAGTTAATGAGACAAATATTTCAAAAATAATCTTCTGTGTTGGTGTCCAGTGTGATAATTTACTGACTTGCGAATGAACTTGACTTGACTTCGAGCAGAGTACCAGTAGAATACTTCGTGAATATTTGCTAGTAATGTTCACTCAATACATACAATAACAATCACCACAATGATACACTTCTCCAAAAGAGTCATTTGAATTCATCAACTTTTTTGTCATTTCTTCGTTGAACGCTCCCATGATGGACCACTTAGCCAAATACAGGTTATTTTGCTTGTCTAAGCCCGGGTATATTGCATCCCACTCCACCACATACTCGAACATCCTAGTAGAAGAAACCCAGAATCTTGCCGGCAACGTGCTTCCTGCGGGCCTCCTCGTGGTCCATGATACCGGCGGAGGTGGTCAGGACAATGAAACCGAATTGACGAGAGGGGAGTAGCTTGACGACCCACTTCTCCATGTCGCGGAGCTGGACGTTGTAGCGGGGGGAGATGACACCGGTCTTGTTGATACGGCCGATGAGCTGGATGACGATCTTGCCGTTGCGGTGGTCGTCGACCTCCTCAAACTCGCCAATGTAGCCTGAAAAAAAAGTCAGTGTATGTTGCGGCGAAATAAACATCAGACGTCATGAAACGGTTCCGAAGACGTGTAAGTCCTCCGCAGTCAATATATCGGACACTTAAAGGTCAATGATCGTGGGAATCGAGATCATTAACTAGTTATCAGCCCGAAGAGGGGGGAAAGGGATGCGGATGCTGTTTCGGATGCGGATGCGCGCCTACGTCGTCGTTCGGAACAGGAGTTCAAGATGTCTGTGAAGAAAAAATTGTACGTACCGTGCTTCTGCATGACGCGGAGGAACTTGACAATGACCTTGGAGGAAGGACGGATCAGGACCTGGCGCTTGCCAGCCTTCTCGGCGTTGTTGATGGCGTTGAGCGCATCGTTAAGGACGGAGGTCTTGACCATTTTGGCGGCGTGTGGAGATTCTCGGTGGCGGCGGAAGGCGACTGAGGTATCTACGCGCAGAATTGTGGTTAGCCTCCAGATGCCAGAGCGTGGAGAGTGCCCTCAGACTGCAAGCATGAGGGTTCTTCAGCTCTTGTCGCAGAGGAGAAGCAGTGTCGCCGCCATCTCTGTGGACGACAGCGATTGCATCTCCAGGCTCTGAAGGGCACTCGGATTGACAAGGGACATACCTCGGCTGGTGCGGGTGGTGAGCGGTTGAGGAGAGTCGGTGAGTATAGCAAAAGTTCGAGTTTGACGGGGAAATTGGTGTGGTGGGCCGTGCGCTCGCTAACTGGACGGTGCGTGGCTTGGCAGGACCGACTGGACCCTTGCGTGCTTGACTGGGGAACCGGCCTCTATACCTACACCCATGGTTCAACCTTCACTGCACGCGACCATTGTATTACAGTTTAGCTGGGAGATTGCTATATTCATATTTAGACACTTGATTCATACATGTAAAGAAGATTTCAATCTGACCAACATACCACCCATGTTGCGCCTTCACGTGCCAACGCAATGTCTAACCGCTTTAGTCATGACGTAGCACGACTTGCTTTGCCCCCCAAGTGTATCTGTATTGCGAATCTTGTATCTAGCACTTCACATCTTCACCAGATACTCACTCTCCTGTCGCAACCATGTCTGAAGCATGCTGCACGTGCGCTACGCTCCTTACGTCGATACCACCTACATACGACGAGAAGACGGAGAAGCCCTCGCAGTTTGAGCGTAGACTTGACTGCTGCGGCCGCGCTATATGCGCTCGATGTTTAACAGACAACCCTAGATTCCAAAACTACTGTCCATTCTGCCAGATAGCAACAGGACCATCGGCATTGCCTCCGCAGGGTCTACGCGATCCTCCTACATATTCGCCACCAGACGAGCACCTGGCGGACGACGAGTTACCACCCTACTCAGCACATAATTCATTGCAAGCGCCACCCGAGAAGTCCAAGGCAAACGGTGAGGATGCGCCGGATGTGCTGCATTTTGTAGACCAGAATAACGACTCGGTACGCTCTTTATCTCTTCGATACGGTGTTCCAGCCGACGCCCTCCGCCGAACAAACAACCTGTTTGCCGACCACTTGCTAGCCGCGCGCAGAACAATTCTTATACCCGGCGAGTATTACAAGGGCGGGGTCAGTCTTAGTCCGCGGCCGCTCGAGGGCGAGGAGGAAGAAATTAAGAAGACGAAATTGAGAAAGTTTATGGTTAAGTGTAAGGTGGCGGAGTAAGTTGCTTTGTGCTGGTATCTTGTTGGTAGTGAGGGATGTATGCTGACTTGGGTGATTAGATATGATGTTGCCCTTCTCTATCTCGAACAAGCAAATTACAACCTTGAGCAAGCGATAACTGCGTTCAAGGCCGACGAGGAGTGGGAGAAGGGACATTCTTTAGAGGCAGCCAAGAAGGGCAAGTCCAAGGCTTCTCAAAGTCTGGGTCGTAAGAAATGGGGGTTCGGAGGCCTTACTGGCCAAGCTTCGTAGCACATGAGCCACTACCGTTCTGGTCGATGTATGTTATACCAATAGACAGTCTGTGCGTTGACACTTCATGTCTTGCTCTACTTTCCCATGTACAGGCAAATTTTTCAACACAATCCCCATCCAATCCAAACAAGTTCGCCCTGAAACTCCTCACTGTTTTGGTATGAGGGGAAGAGGGTGTGAACGATAAAGACCCCGCCCGTTTATTGCCAATGGGCCCATCCATACCGCGCGTCTTGCAAGCACCATGGCTTCCCGTTGGCTGCACATCAAAGCGAACTACAGACCAAAAAAACCTAGTCCTCGAGCTGACTGACAACTTCGCAACACTACGCCGTCCCGGCCATCGAATAACAGCCCTCGAGCAACCCCCCAAAAACGCACGTTGGATCAAACTGTGAAACGCCAACTGCACAAGCGGGCGCTTCGCAAGAAAAAACCCAGGGGATTCGCACATGTATGCATGTGCAAAGACCGGGGGGGGGGGGTGGGCTGCTTCGGGGCAAAGTGTCGGCGCTTACACAGTTCACTGTTTTGTGAGAAATGGTATCCTTGCATGCTGATTGGCTGGCAAATCTCATAACAGAGGGGGCCACCAAAATAAGCTGCAGTGCCCCTAACGAAGGAATCGAGGTACGGGGATGGTAGGTAAAATGTACCGCATGCAGTAAGACAGCAAAGTAAGGGTGTAAAAAGAGAGGCTAATACTGCTATTCTGGGTGTTGGACTGCATGGGTTACGCGCTTGCGAATGATGGCGCTGGGACCACCACACCTTTGCATGTATCGTAGCGCTACTATGGCAGACACGACTGGGTAGTCACAGCGGCAAGGCAGATTGGGCCCGTGTGTGTGTTTTTCCTTCTTGCTTCTCGTTCGTCTATTTCGAGGTTGCGCGAGTAATAGTTTGGGAGTGGGGAGGTTGCAAGGGGATGCTCGGCCGGGTAGCGGCAAAGGGTGTTCTGTGGGCTTGAAACCGCAATTGCGACCAAGTCGTTTTAAAGGCATGTTGGCCACCCGTCTTGGGTGCTTACTTTTTTTGTTCTATCCAGCTCAGGCAGTAAGGTTTTCCTCTTAGACGAACGGCCTCAGGAACGAATATATCTGGCTCTTTTCTCGTTCGTGTCTTTTTGTTTCTTCGTCACTGTCGTTGACATACTCTTTATTTATTTTATACACGGACGATAAGGAATAGGTGATCCTGGTTGATACCTTGTTCGGACGATACAATCTTTACATCCTTGTTGTTTTGTTTCATTCGCCCTTTCTCAATTACGAATAATACTGTCAGACTGGAACTTGAGAGAACACGATCGTCAAGATGAGGATCAACCCCGCTCCTTTCCACATGGCCCAGGCTGTCATCACTGGCCTTGTTGTTGTCCTCAGCATCGCTATCCTCGGTACTTCGGCACACACTCTCCGTGTCTTCAACGAGCAACACCTGTCCAACCCATGGTGGGCTCCCATGTGGCCCCAGCACTTTGATGTGCAAGGAACCAAGGCACTGGTCGCTTCTTCCGTGGTTACATTGGTCCTCTGCGGCGCTTTCTTGATCGCATCATTCATTCCCAAGGTACGTGTAGTTCTGTGGTAGTGCTTTAATAGAGTCATGTAGACTAACAGGTGACAGTTGGCACTTCGTCAGAAATACACTCTGCGCGCGCTTCTTTCTTTGGCAACACTGCTCCCTACTCTTCTTCTTACGCTCATTACTACTGTCTGGGCACATATTCTCAACGGAAACGCACCCGATGTCGACACCATTCAGACATGGACATGTAAGATGCAGAGCTCGCGGCCACTCGAGCAAGACCTACCTGAAGGCATTGCTATGCCGCCTGGCATGGGCAACGGCGACTTCAAGTCGCTTTGTCAATCGAGCAAGTTTGCGCTCTGGGGAACCCTTGTCGTCTTCCTGCTGGTCGGTGCCAGCACTGGTGTCACAATGATTACTTGGATAGCAGACAAGTGGGCTGCCAGGCAGCACAGGAAGGAGGTCGAGATGGGCAACATCCCCGCCAATCTACCTTGAGAGTGGCAGCAGTATGTTCCATCTTCTCCAAGATGAAGGTTTGCTTAAGGGCTGGTTGGGTTGGGTTCGGAGGCGAGTCAATTGTTTAGTATATCCCGGGGTTTGTCCTCACAAGGCGAGAAGACATGGACTTGTATTTTCTGTAAGGCGTACTGGTGTTTTTGACGGAATAAGGCCTCCCGACGGCGGGTCATGGGATGTTATACTTCTTTCGATTTTACGATTTGGATAAATGAAACAAGTCTCAAGCGGCCAAGCAGCAATGCCTCATCCCTTCGACGTCTGGACAGTGTGAGGGCGACGATTCGAGAAGGGCGATTAGCCTCGTTCAAAGGCGATGAGGGCTAGTTGCGCACGAGCGATGGATGGGCTTATAGGGTATCATGGGAAGGTGGTAGCGAGGTACGTTGACGTAGTCGCAATTCCACTGTCTTTAAAGATACGTGTCGGCAGTGTCGGAGCGCCATAACGCTTGCTGCGATGTCATGGCATCTGATGGGCGCTAGCAGGGATTGCAGGTGTTTGTCGCTGAGCAGAAGCAACAGCAAAGCCGGTGGGAAGAAAATGTCTTTTGGATGGGCCAAGATGCGCCGTCTCGAGACAAGACGGGAGTCTCAGCAGTTTCAGCGGCGGAGGGAGTCTGGAGCAAAAGTCTCAGTGCGTGTAGGTAGATGAAAGCGACCCGTACTCGCCCCCGTCCTCGCGCCTCTGCCTCGGACGCGGCGCGCGTGGCTTCATATTAGCCCGCCTCCCGCAGTGGATCCCGTGAATAAGCTGGTCAGCGATCACCCTCCTGTCCCCATTGCCCTTAGTTTGTCGCGTCATTCCAGCTGCCGCCATCCGCCTTGCTCGTCCCCATACTGCCATAGACAGCCCCAAACTATCTTTTGCGCCGGTGCCCTTCAATCTTCCGCTTCGCCAGTGCTGTCGGACCATCGAACCTTTTCTATCCGCCGTTCTTCGACGAGCCGAGCAGCCGATCAGATCGATCCGCCCCCCGGCACAGGGCTCGAGCGTGCATTCAAGCGGCATCAGAAAGATCACCCCTCTCCACTGCGGCAGCGAGGCTGCATAACTGTCTGGACTGCCCCGGCCCGCGCCCTCTTCCTCCTCCTCTGCCTCTGCAATCGCTATGCACCATTGCTCTACACCACCTACACTCGCCCAACAACACCACCCCTGCAAGAAACAGTTCCAGCCTAGCATCACAACCTATTTTGAGGTGCGGGACGGCTTGCACAACGGAGACCACCTGCCGGGCCTAGAGCCAATTACCCGTCTGCGACACCAAAACACACGGCCAATTGCCCACCCCCGAGACCACCTTGCCTCCCACGGCCCTCCCCACGTCCAAGCAGACTTGCTGAGCGTGGGCATGCGAGTACGCAAGAGCGTGCCCGAAGGCTACAAGACGCATAAGATGCTCTCCTCACCCTCGGACCGCTTCGCTAGGCCGAGGCCTCGCCTGGACATCAAGCCCCCGCCAGAGGCCGTGCCCGACCACTACCAGCACCAGCGCGAACTGCTGCCCTTTTGTGGCCTACACAACATTGGCGGCTTCGCTGAACAACCCACCACAAACCCTCACCTCTACACGACTTCTCCAAACCGCCAGAGACCCACCATTGCTTTTCCACTCACCGCCGACGCCTTCACCCAACCCTTCCCAGACCAATCTGCCGCAGACAGCGGCTACGACTCCACCACATCGCCCTCCTCGCAACGTCTGCACAACCCCTCAAAACGCTCCTGGCACGACGAAGACGAGCTAAGGCCACTCAACACAAACTTCCTCTTCAATGGCCGCTCCTCGACATCAAGAGGCGCCAACTTGGCCGTTGAGTTCGACGACGTCCCTGTCAGCCCATTGAGTGAAACACCCACCCAAGGCATAAATTCATTACCCCCCGTACGACAGTTCGCGCAGCCCAGATCCAGACGTACCACAAGGCGGACCATTAGCGACGACGACATTGACATGGACTTTGAAAACGCCGCCCGGATCGAGGGTCGCGTGGGCGCAGGCAGTAATAGTGACTTCGAAGAAGCTGACTTTCTGGCCGACGAAGAGGTTCATATGAGTGGCGTTTGATCTCTTTTCTCTCTCTCCAACTAAGATCTTATAACGGCCTCTTTTCTTGTCTTCTTTTTTTTTGAGTTTGATGCGCCTTTTGTTTTTCTGCTCTTCCGTTTGCAAATCATGGCATATGGCGCTACACGGTGAAGTTATTACGAAAGATGATATGTCGTTCATGTCGGCGCGTATACCCGAAATGTCCTTTTCTTTTTTTTCCTTTCCTAGACTTGGTCTTTTTTTTTCTTCTTTCTCTTCTTCTCCTCTTCTTCTTACTCTGTTGTTCTCTCTGGTCTCCAAGTTGTATACTGCAGGACCTGATAAGTAATCTAGTGTATGTATGTGTTGAACTGAAAATGATCAAATAATCTCTTTGTCTGTTCTGCCACTGTTGTGTTGGGTTCATGCAGCATTACTCACTTCCTCTTCTATGGTGATTGCATAGCCATTTGTTGTTGCTTTCGCACGTGAGAGCTGGGCAGGTATATCGTACCTTCCTGCCATAGCCCTGATTATGTCACGTACACGTGTGTCGTTTCCGTCTCCTCACCCGGTGAGATCACTGGGATTGCCCTCTTCGTTTCCTACGTCCAGACGTCCCTACAAATGATTGCTTTTCTTTCGCTCTCTGCTCGGAAGAGCTGTTGAAAACTTCACTCCAGAAGCCGTACTTGCTGGCGGAAGACCTGTAGGTAACGATTGCATTTCACAGGTCGAAATTTAAAACTGCTAAAATCAAAACAGAATTTTGGAGATTACAAACTCAACTTATGAGTACCAATACTGTTCTTTAAGCCTCGAGTTTCTTCCCACCCTCTGCTATCAGCGCTGTGAAGGTGAAGGTGAAGGTAGCTCATCTTCTTCAATAGTGAGACTCGCGGCTCGGCACTCGTTTAGTGATAGAACAAGTCTAGCTACTCTTGTAGTGTAAGTGTCACCAGTAGAAGACCAGTCTTTCCTAAACAGGTATTAAGTTCACCCTCACTTCTGTTTGCACGTGAGAATTCACATTCACCGTTGCCCGCACAAATGAGTCGCTTACTCATCCACAAAGATATTTAAGTCTCTTACCGACTCAACCGTGTACACAACTCCAAAAACCGAACACACTACATACCAGCACTGAAATTCCTCTCGAATACCCATAATGCCCGACACAGGCAACACGAGGAAGCGCCACCTCGATGAGGCAAGCGACCTCAAGGCGCGTAAAAAGTTGCGTCTTCCTATCGACGAGGGGCCAATGTCAGAAACCCTCCTTGCAAGTACAATCCGTGTTACTAATGAGACCAAGGCTCACTTCAGAACCTGTCAAAGTTATTGTCGGGATATCCGAGACGACCTATTTTGTAGATGAGGCACACCTTCGTGCAAGCTCTGACTTTTTCAATAAAGTGCTTGACGGGGATTGGAAAGAGAGTGCAACGAGGACTGTCACATTATCTAAAAACATGCCACGGGCTTTCAGTATCTACGCCAAATGGCTTTACAGTGGCTGCCTTTATATGACGGAGCCAGATGATAGAACTTACGACAAGAACCTGGAGATGACAATTGACAAAGAATACAATAAGCTGAACGAATGCTACGAGCTAGCCGACTTTCTCCAAGCCATCGACTTCAAAGAAGCGTGTGTGGATTGGATAATTGATAAGATGGTGGCTTATAACGAGTATGCCTTTTATGTTGCCGGGATAATCTACGCGCACTCCCTTAAATCGTCGCCCCATCGTCAATTCACCATCGACTGCGCCCTGAACTTTTGGCAAAAGGGATCCTTTGAGCTCATTCTTGATAAAGAATTTCCGCAAGATTTCCACAAAGACTTGATACATGCATTAGGTTTGCCCATACGGAATGGTTTTAAAACAGTTCCTGTAAAGACATACTTCAAAAACATCGACATGTGCAAATATCACGAACACACCAAGAACAACAAACCTTGCTACAAAGTAAGGTACCCGCATCTCTCTTGAGCATGTTCACATGCATTGTAAGTTGCACAAACATTCCCATGCTACCTGACTGAACTAACTTTCCGACACCTAGACCATGATCATCCAGATTGAACGGACCTATGGAGACCAAAAAGACACGAGCATCAGGGTTGGCAGACCGGGTTAGCACATGCAGAATATCTAAAGAGACGAACTCATTTCATGGTCCATGGTATAGTCTCCTCTCATAATGGAGCTAATCAGCTCATAGGAGGAATTACATTCCATAATAGTCTAGTTCACCCTCTTACTTTGGTGGGATAATCGAATATTTGTTTTACAAAACCCAGTGCTCTAGAGCGATTCCCACCTTTTCCCACCTCTGCAACATAGCTTGAATGATACGATTCTATATTTGATAAACACTCCATCATTACCGCCTCATGATCTTGATCTACCGATCCCGATGCATTGAAAAGAAGAAACACCAACGCTATGCATACATGCGTGTAGCAAATACACAACCCACCTCTCCCTACTCATAAAAAACCTCTTATGACGTCGACTTGGTCAGCAAGAACCCCACATTACACTCCGGCTGCTTCAAGACATTGAGGAAGACATCATCATCCACCGCAACCGCCAGATCGTCCCCCACATCATTCTCTGCACTTTCCTCGTCGGCACTCTTATCCATACCCTTAAGAACCTTGGTATCAATATGCCGATACTCCATCAACATCCTCAACTTAGGCTGCTTCGCCGCGCGCCTGGCCTTAATCTTCGCCTCCTGCTCCTCGATATTAACCTCGCTGGCTTTCCGAAGCATTGGGTATTCCTCTTCTTCTTCCACTCCTTCCTCCTCAGACTCTCCATTCTCAGGGTCAGGTGTACCTTCGAGCTTGCCCCGACAGTCGCATGTACAGCCGAGTAAATCGTGAGTCTGGCACCCTTCGCGCTCATCTAGACGAAACAAGTCGCGGAGTTCCTCTTGCGAAAAAGAAGATGCAGAGGCTTTGTTATCTACAACTGCGTTTGCGAGACCCATCTTCATGACTTGGCGCTGGTAGATTTTCTCGTCGAGGCCGCCTTGCACGAGAAAGCGGTACACCTTACATGGCAGTTTCTGGCCGTCGCGGTGAATGCGCGCCATGGCTTGGAGATCGGTGGCGGGGTTCCAGTCGATGTCGAAGAGGACGATGCGTGAGGCGCCGATGAGGTTGAGACCTACGCCGCCTGATTTGGCGGAGAGGAGGAAAGCGAAAGAGGTTGTTTTTGGGGTTTTGTTGAATTTTTCGACAAGGGCCTGCCGCTTGGAGGCTGGTGTGCTGCCATCGAGGCGGAGGAAGGTGTAGGAGAGAGAGACGAGCAGGCGCTCGATCATGTCTAGTGTTGTTGTGTAGTTTGAGACTATAACAATTTTTTCCTCGGTCGTGGTGTAGATGGAGTGGACGAGGCTGTCCAGTAGTCGCAATTTTGCACTTGAAGCACTCGAGTTGAGGATCTTGCTGGGAATGAGTGGGATGATGGATTGCAGCATCTCGGATGGCGTGTCATCATTGTCCTTGGACGATTTGAGTAATGAAGGGCTGTTGCAGACTTTCTTTAGAACATTGATGAGCTGCAGCGCAATGTCCGTACTACCCAGCGCAAGTCTAAATGTTGGTGAGTCGAGAATAGCACGGTAAGTTTCCGCTTGTCCTTTGGTTGGCCGACAAAAGACAATGTGCTCAGTTTTCGGTGGTAGGTATTTCGAAAGGACTTCTGCTGTCCGCCGGATCATGAACTGACTAGTCAGAGTTACAAGCTCCTTCCAGCGTGCCTCGCCTTTTTCGAGCTCTGCTTCGCTTGCGTCCGGCTGACGACTACGCATAATGGGCAGTTCAAATGATCGCTTGAAGGCGGATCGTTGCCCAAGGAGTCCAGGGTTGACGAAATCGATGGCAGTATAGAACTCACCAAGATCATTCTGTAGTGGGGTACCGGACAAGATGATACGCCTCTCGATGTTCAGAGACTGGATAGCAAGCATGGCCTTGTTGTTCGCCGTCTTCAACCTATGACCCTCGTCTGCAATGACGATGTCGACACCACTGCCCTTCTTCAGCTCTTCTTGAACGATACGAAGCATCTCGTATCCCACAATCATAATGTTGTAAGACTTGCCCATGGTGAAATTGGCAATTTTCTTGTTCTTTGCATCCAAGACAAATACACCGACCCTCTCATTGCCGAGCCACTTGCGGAACTCACGTTTCCAGTTATCTACTAGACCAGCAGGACAGACGATTAGGGCTTTCTTGATAACAGGAGGAGAATCATGTATCGGATTTTGCTTCATCAGTGTCCAGAGAAGTGTGATGGTCTGAAGTGTTTTACCCAAGCCCATTTCGTCAGCCATGATGGCACCCTCGCCCTCGCATCGCATACCCATGACGCATTCATACAAAAATTGTACACCCTCGCGCTGGTGGTCTCGGAGGTGTTTGCTGAGAACCGGATCGACAACTACATCAACTATCTGCTTTCCTTTGGGACAGGAATCAGGTCGTTTCATGATGAGGGCGTTGGGTGCATTTGGGTCGTGACGGGGTTGCGGAATTGACGGGTTGCGCTGCGGCATGACCGTAGTAGATAGCAATGGTGTTTTGAATTGCTGCTTGCGATGAGCCGAGGGCCTGTGCTCGTGAATGCTCTCCTTATCGTTGGCAGTTTCTTGGGTCTTTTTCGAATTTGGCTTAACCGATGACAGAGACTTATGTCCTGGCTCAGGCCGCTTTGGCTGCTGTATTGGTGCAGCTGCAGCCTTGCCTAGGAACATACGTCCCGAAAGGTAATCCGCCTTCTCCATAGAATTCTCAACTTCTATCTCTCTTCCACCGATGGATAGTGTGGATCCAGGAAGTAGTGGCCGACTGCATGCTCCCTTTCCCAGCTCTTTCCCTGTCTCGCTGTCGTTGAGCGTGGCATATCCACCCACGACAGCAAGAACACCATCCCCGTCCCATGTCTTGTTCTTCTTGGTCGTGTGTTTTCGCCATAATACCGTATAATAGTTTCCTTCGAGACCAGGGGGTAGGAATTGTGCTGGTGCTGGATTGTTCATAGTGTTGAGCGGTTGGCGGTTGCCCGCCGACAGTGCATTGGATCCAATTCTTCGTTTCTTGCTCGGTGGCTCGCCATTTTCGGGACGTGGGCGCGAGAGGGTGAGAGGCCGGAAAGGTTTCATGGTGAGCAGCTTCACTCAACAACTAGCATCTCTGTTTGCGAGATGGTTGTTTGGGAGGCGACAAAGGTGGAGGCGAAGTAGCGGCAAGCGCGACGCGCCGAACCAAAACGCGGTCTTGCGTTATCACGTGACATTACCATATCACTCTATTCGATGAACCAGGATTGATTTGCGCTTGAACAGTTGCATACCTCAAGTGCTGTCTCTAACAAGCAATTAAATCCTATATCCGCCTCAAATTGATAGTACAATAACATCGCAAGCTTGTTATCCTTCTCTCTTCATCGGCATTAGCATGTTTTACAAGTTCATGACTTTGCTATCATGCAATGACCTTGTTCACTCCAGGACTATTGTTGATCCCAAAACTGTCTAAAAATAAGAGAGAATTGAGTATGGGTGTTGGGTGTGCACGCATAGTATGAGGGTGCGGCATATCAGGTGATGTATCCTTTCCTCTTTTCAATGTAGAAAACGAAACCGAGAAGCGGATATACGATGGCACGAGTGCTGTATATACCCCACTGAGGGGCAAATATTCTATTCAATGCTCTCCACACTTATTCGCTGTCTGAGTTTCATCTATATATACACAGAGAAACCCTAGGGTACGTCTATTCTAACAGTATACTGTATCAGGGGTTTGTTAGGCTGGTCAACTTATGTGTGTTTTTGACAACGCGATTTTTCATTGTAATTTTTTGTATTCGAATAGTGTTTTTTGACGCTACGCAGCCCATTTCAACTGGCGACACTACGGTCGATGCAACAGTGCGGGCAATGCTACGAACGATTTCCCTCAATCTTGACCTGCATTTGAAAACTCACCCTTGTAGTACTGTAGTCGTTAGCCGATGTCCGTTGCCACGCATAGGTCTGGAGCCAGACTTTCAAAAAGACCGCACTTACCTCGGACACATTTCTCGCCAGCTTTGGGTCCCTCAGTCTTGATTTTGCGGTCGGTATACTCCAGTTGTTGACACCCCACCACCACCTCCGTATCCGCGCGCCTACACCCTGTCCACTGAACTTTGTTGATCGATTCCAATGCCTCCAGCCGTTGAGGAGGAGGGTCCATAGAACACCCTGTGCAAAACACATTATGACCTATTTCTCATCAGCATGTGGATCCCACCAGAAATATGATAAGCGCATGGTACCTGATCTCGCAGCGTAATCCACAGCACACCCTTCCATCCATCTGCATGCTCAATGCTCTTCAAGTAGCTTTGTTCGAATCGGAGGTCTGGCAGCGGAGGCATTGCCTTGTTCCGCGGAACCGGATCCAACACACTGAGAGGAATCTCGTCTTCTCCAACATCAGAGGCGTCGGGATCGGGGTGCTCATTGAGATGGACTGGCTGTTTCTTGGATGCGGCGGTCGATGGGTTCACGTCATGTCGCGGTGATGGATGTCGGTTGATGGATGCGCCCTGCAGCACCGAGCCGACTTCTATGGGTGCGTCTGAGTCCATGGTATCTGTCGATATCTCTGGTCGCGACGTCCTAACCTAGAAACGAAGCAATGTACAGGTGTAGGACAGTGAATGTCCTGGCTTGGCGATTGACGTCGGAGGTGTCTGCGTCTAGCGCAGATGGACCCTTGGTGGCGGCAGGCGGGACCTCCAAGTTGGCGGGCGCACGGCGACACAACCAAGCCCAGCAACCCCACAAGCCAGGCCCTCGACCACTCTTACCTTCACCGCACCCTAATCCTTACCGCCAACAAGCCGCCAACATGGGTAACCAACAGTCAGGGCTGCTCGACAACATCGCCTCGGGCTCGAATTGTACGTAGGCGGCTGAAGAGAAGGCTCGCCTGCAAAGGGCCTGGCCAAAGGAATGCTTGCTGACGGCACGTAGTCGACCGCGAGGAGGTAGACCGCCTAAGGAAGCGATTTATGAAGCTGGACAAGGTGCGCAATTGAAGCTGCACCAAAAAGCCACACAGCCTGGCTAACTCCCACTCAGGACAACTCTGGAACTATTGAGCGTGACGAATTCCTGGCCCTCCCTCAGATCTCCTCGAACCCTCTCGCAACACGAATGATCGCCATTTTTGACGAAGACGGTGGCGGTGATGTTGATTTCCAAGAGTTCGTCTCTGGCCTTTCAGCCTTCAGTAGCAAGGGCAACAAGGAGGAGAAGCTACGTTTCGCATTCCGCGTATACGACATTGATCGCGATGGCTTCATCAGCAACGGCGAGCTCTTCATAGTACTGAAGATGATGGTCGGCAGCAACCTGAAGGACCAGCAACTGCAGCAGGTGCGTGTGCACACGAGTGCCAAGGCGATGAGCGCTTGAAGCCGTACTAACAATTCGTAGATTGTTGACAAGACCATCATGGAGGCTGACCTAGACCGCGATGGCAAGATCAGCTTTGAAGAGTTTACCAAGATGGTTGAGAACACCGATGTATCCATGAGCATGACCTTGGACCAATTTTAAGCGCTATTCCCTATCACAAATACAACAAAATCTCCTGATACGAAGGTTTTCTCGGCGAGGCGTTCACGGTGTTGCAGGCACACTTGGGATGGACTTGAAAGTACTCGATATCCATCGATCCAGGGGTTTGGTTCCTCAACATGAGCAGTGTGCGCGAGGACGCTGATATTGACAAGAGGCATTTGTGCAGCTCACTAGATGCAGTTTATCTTCACAAGAGATACCCAAGGCGGCCATTTCTCTATAATGCAGGAACGGCCCGATTCCGCTCCTACTCTAGCACCAAAACACCAAAGCGCCCACTTCTACCTGAGTTTACATATCATTTCAGTCTTGAATGCAATTTTGAAACACCTTCTTGATCATCATCCTCTATTGAACCTAACAACGACTAAACTTGACTAAATAGCGAAGAAATGAATTGAAAAGAGCATTCTAGCACACTTTCTTCAGGTTGTATGAAAACGCCTATGCAATCGCGAACCCTAATCACACAAAATTCCAGCACACGACTAGTCTGTACAGAGCAACTTCATGGTTGTTCTACCGCCAGATGTTTCCGAACTTTGCTTTCATACTGAACCAGGCTCCCGGCTCCGCACGCAGACGCGCCAAAAAAGCCTCAACATCCCTCTTGATGTAGTGCAAACTCCTAAGCATACCACCCGCACTCTCAGACATACCACCAAGTTCATTGCGAATCTGGTCTTCCATCGCAGCTCCAACGCCGGAAAACATGCTATGAATCTCCTGATACGCATGTAAGTCGTCGGACGCCCCCGTCATCAGCGCATCCAAACCCGGCGGCAGACACCCAATCGCCGTCATATGCGGATCCGACAGCGTCTGAAACAAGCCCTGATAAACCTGCAGTATTTGGAGCGCACGCTTGAAAACCCGTTTCAGCGGCGCAACTTCACTTACAACTACACTATACAAGACTTCCATCTTATTTAGCAACGCCCCTCGATCGTTAAGCACAGACCTAGCTGTTATATTCTCGTTCTCAAGCGTATCAATTAGATTCGTGAAGACGTCGCTGAAAGCTTCGCTCTCTGTCTCTACCTCGCACGCATGCGAGACTAGGTCTGCCAACCGAAGTTCACATGCTGCCAGAGCCTTCTTGTCGCGTTCGCGCAAGCGCTCGAAGTTCTCGGCCGCATGCTTGTTTTCTGACTGCAGTTTGTGAATGATGAATTTGTGCTCCGCTAGTTCGCGTTGGAGCTGCTCCTTCTGTGCTTCTACGTGGCTGACTGCTACCTGGTTTTTTGTAGCTTGCGTTAGAGACTCCTGGTAGCGAATTGCGCGCCGCTGCGAATCCTCTGCGAGGACTTTGTAGTACTCAATTTGGTGGTGGGCTTGGTTGAGATCGACCTGGAGGGTTTGGACGTATTCGGCGTAGTTGGCTACTTTCTCTTTGTCGTTTTCTCCCGCTTTTTCTTGGTATAATTCTTGTATCAGGATGGCTTGTTCTTCGAGTGCCTGTTGTAAAGCGTTGTTTTCGGCTCGCAGTTTTTCTTCTTTGTATTGAAGTTCTACGATTTTTTGGTGTAGTTCTTCGGTTTCGTCCATTGGTACGGGGGGTTCTTGGCTTTGGAAGAGACGCTGCGGCTAGGTCCCAAGTTAGTAGCCGGGTTTCTTTTGGGGAAACAGGTTGGAGTTTCATGGTCTGAAGGCAGGATTGAGCATATATGGCCTGGGACTTTAACATTGTTTAGACATTGTTGGTGCGCAGTGAAAACTGCCAGGTGAAGTAACCAGAGCCACTGATCGCGGCGCTCTTGAACAATGTATTTAACTAAAATGGTATGATATCTTGATAGAGAGATTCATTGCAAGGTTCTTAGCTCGCCTGTTTTCCAATTTCTCCTTGAAATGCAAAGACAATTAAGACACAAGCTGATACTCGATTGAGTTGACACCTTTATTCGAACAATATGTAGATATCTGAATCCAACTTCCCTCGTTACTCATTTTCACCGTAATCATGGAAAGACCAATTCTGCTTCAAAATTTCCTTGAACCGCGAATCGTCTTCTACAAAAGCCAGCCATTGCTCTCGGATCTCAGCTGCTTATTCAGTCAACCATGCAGTACTATGTACTTTTCTTCCAAAAACATGGTATACCTTAAGACCTTATCTCTAGGACCTTGCAGTGCAATGCTAAGAATACATATAAGTTTCTCCCTGTCCGTTGTTTGCTACAGGCTGTGTTCAGATCGGAACAGCTCTACCTCCTAGCCATACTGTGGCACGATACGTGATCGAGCTCAAAAGATCAGAGGGGCGACCCGCAATCGAGTAGATAGAAATAAGCTGAAGGTTGATCGTTGCAAAGGATAAATTAGAGAAGGTGCCTATCTACGTACGAAAGATAATCGTAATATATACTATACGCTTAGTCACGTGATACTATACTACATTTTCCTCCCTAGCTTTTATCGCTTAGCCCTCTTAAGCGCCGCAAAACTATC
>NW_014575243.1:0-60976 GCF_000527765.1 Bipolaris victoriae FI3
GGGGGGGGGGGGACACGTCAATTACTAACAAGTAGAGTTCTAGATTTGCAGACAGAGGATCAATGGAACCTCTGGGGATCCGATTGACACTCCTAGGTTACATACTTTAGCAAAGCGAGGGCTGTATGCTACCCATTGATCTCCCTGTAGTTCTATTGGACAACAACCCGGAACGCCTTCCGACTGTCCCTGGTCCTCTCTCTCACCCTCTCTTCCCGCACCATGTCAGTTAGGCCCCAGTATCTGCACCATACCCTAGACAGCCCTTCTTTTTTGCCATCAATGAATGGGGTCAGGGGGTGGCTTGGGTGGCAACTACCTTTCTCGAGTTGCATCGTCCTAATTTCGTGCGCTTGCGTGTACTGTACTCAGGGGTGGTGACCTTTTGAAAGCCCCTGGATATCATAGCCAAAGTGGGAGAATCTGGGGTTCACGGTTCTATATTGGTGGCGGTGGCATGGTGTATCGGTGCTCACATGGACGAAACTCTATGCCATTCTTCTGACCCCTGATGGGACACACCTTGCCTTTATTCATTCACTCCGTAGCCTTTGCATTCGTCCCCTGTGTAGAACCTATCTCTCGTCCAGCGTACTCCACATATTGTCAACTAGGAGAAAACAACATTTGCAGCTATATCCATCTCTCTGACATCTTGCACAAAATTAATCGTAGACTTTACAAATAGACCAAAGCTCGATACGAAGTATCCCCCCCCCCAAAACCTCACTTCTTCGATACCACGGAAAACCTCCCCTTCTGAGTTCCCAGTAATCCTACTACACACCCTATATGTACACACACAAAAAAGCCCATGAATACCATGGATGCGCTATAAAAGCTATATTATGATATCCACACTACACCCAGAGAGAGAGAAAGACTAGCTGGCTGAGGGGTGGGCAAAACAATCCATGTGGTAAAATCTGACTCGAGGTTGGCCTTGTGGGTTTTATGATTTATGACTACGTGGAGAGAGTGGTGATGTTGGTAGGTATCTTGGGTAGTGTATTAACATCTATGTATTAGTGATGCAGTGCTAAGGCTCTCTTATGGTAATTCTTGATTCTGATGATCGTGTGTTGTGGTGGTATGGAAGGAAGGGGGCCACATTCCAACTAAGTTTCTCTCATCTGATAGAACATTCCAGGAGAACTATCATTTGGGCTCTTAATCTCCTTGACGCTGGGTGCGTTCCACGATCTCACGGCGAAGCCCATTGCAGACACCAAGTAACTCAGCCAGCACGAACGAAAACACGCCACGCCTTATCTTCAACATTAATTAACCACGCATCTCAAAGCTTTCTCGTCTAATCCTGATGAAAAATCTAACCAGACCCACCTCGAATACACACGAACCATCACCTTCATCTCCCCCCAAAATTTAAAAGTTCAACCCACAGCCCAAGTCACACACGACTAATCGCAATCAATTCACGCAATCTACACCTTTCTATATCATTTTTGGTCATTCTTGTTCTAGAGCCCAGATTACCAAAAAAAGCTATCTTCAATTAATCAAAACAGAGATTAATCACCCGTCGAGACCACACTTCAGCATTCCTCCCCTCCAAACTCTACCAAGGGCATCTCATACACAACCTACTAACCATCTCATCTGCCCCAATTTTAGGGTCAGAGTGAAATGACCCTTCCAAGATGAAGTTATTAACCTATTCCCTCGCCTGTGTAATCTGGACTGGAGTGTGGATTTCGATCTTTTTTAGGTTTTTGAAATAAGACAAAGTCTCCTGAGGTTGACTTTTTTCTTCGACAGCATCTTCTAAGTAAGAAGTTATGGTGCTATGCTTAGTTGTCTTGGCAGTTATATGGCGCCCTGTTGGTGTAAGCATTTACTTTACTAGTGGATTAGCCTTCGATACTGCGTGCTCCCTCGTATATTCTCTGCAGATATGGCTCCGGGATTAAATACGAGTAATAAGATGTGGCTAGATATCTCAAAGGGGCTTTGGGTAGAAGAGGCGCTCTTTCAAGTCATTCGTTTACTTAATCCAATCACAAACCCAAGTCCAGGGAATGATCTGGATTTTCAGGCCTGCAATCCTAGTTGAGCTTTTCGTTCCAGTATCGAATATTCTTATGATGAAAGTGGTGAGCTTGGTAGTTTGTTCTCCCATACTAATCATCACACTAAACACCCTTGCCTTTTGTATCTGCTCTTTAAGCCTTTTTTTGTACTTAGCAAATGAAACTGCCATAAAGTTCCCAACTATGTCTCTCCCTCTCACTGGGGGTTTCTTCCATATCAGCATACAGAATATTCACTGTATTTCCATCTACCACCCAACTTTTCCTGCGTGGAATAACCTGCTAACAACCCATACCTTCCCTTTCTACACAAACGAAAGGGTTAGTAGGCAGCGTACTTCCAGCTCAGGATACCTACTAGCTTCAAATCTGGAGGAAATTTCATTAGCATGTGAGCATAATCAAACGCAGAGCTAATATTATAGAGTCACTGTCGTTGAGATGATCAGTCCAAGATATCATACCTACACAGCTGCAGTATTGCGCAGATTCCGAGAAGCTATGGGCTATCTTGTTCTACATAATTCCCCAAGTGTTTTGTTTCCAGAATTTTCCGGAAATTTGGGTACAGAGTAGGTATAGTCGAGGAAAGGGTCTGCACTACGCCCATTACGATAATTCGGAATAAATTAGGTCCGAATCAAGTGGGAGATATACCGTTGACTCTGAATGAAAAAGAGAGACTATGCATATTTGTATCATGAAAGGATGATGAAAAAGTTTTAACTATTTACAGCACGGCACTTGAGTGTTCGCAAATCGGTGGATTATCAAACAGGATAGATGATATTCTCTTCAACTGTCCCGACATGATATCCCGTTTCTACACAATTTGATAAGAATGAAAATACTTCATCAGTACGAAACTACTTTTCACTGCGATTTCTATGTATCGCTGCCTCGCTGTCAAGATGAGAGAGTAGTACGGTCATTGAGACGACATGATCCAGGGATCTATACTCCTGGTTCGAAAGCTTCCTCTTTGGACAGCTCGTCAGATCTTTTGAAATTAAAAGTCACAAGAAGGTTAGGATAACGGTGGTATCGACCTATGTGCAGTCTGGCATCAAGCACCAAAGCGTTGCACCGGAGTTTGTGTAAGGGACTAAAACTGCCATATTGTACATGTTGCTTTTATTTCTTTTCTCTCTTTCTGGTTGGGTTGCGAGACCGTCGTAGACAGTTGCACATAATGTGACCAGTGTAATGCTCGATGTTGCACATGCTGAAATTAATGCGCAATGTTGAATATGTCGCTTTCAAAGAACAGAAAAAATACCCAATTGAGAAATGAGATCCAGACAACACATTGTCGAGTTATGCAAGAAAAAAAACGGTGTTCTCGCCACAACGGTTATCCGGATTGGGCGATATGGATTTCAATACTTTATTCCAATATTGTTCCATGGACGTACAGCAATATAAGAGGTTAGGGTGCCTAGAAATAATGTACCACATGACACCAACACGGCGCACCACCCCACTCGACCATCACGCCCTCACGCTCACTTTCCTTGGTTTGTACTCACGCAATCGGGTTACTGCCTGCGCCTGCTGTCTGCCGCCAATGCCAAGCGTATTGCCGTGCCTGCAAACGGCCAACCGCCTCGCCATAAACAATACTTCTGTCCCCGCTCACCTCGATTGCTTTGCTTTCTTCACGACAACCACCGAAATTATCGCTGCTGCTGCATCAATTCAACGCGAGCATATCTTCAACTTCAACTTTAGAGCTACTAATTTCGAATTTCCACTACCTGGATTAGCTCTATTGCCATCACCATGTTTGGCCCCAAGATATTCGCGGTTGCTGCGCTTGCGTTGGGTGTCGTCAGTCACGAGAGTAAGTACCTTTCTTTGTTAACAAGAAAAGAAAAAACTCCCCAGCCACCTAAATACTACTATCAATCACCACACCACAAGCTAACATAATTCCGCAAAAAGCTACCTGTCCAGCGCCCACTACCGTCACCATCACCGTCACGCACTCTATTACCCGGCCTGGACCGCCACCAACGCCTTCAAGCTCGTATGCACCTCCTCCTCCTGCTGAATCGGTCGTAGCGCCTAGCCCGAGCAGCGTTGTCAGTACCACTAGCGCTGTAACGCCCCATGAGCCTATTCCTACTTCAGAGACTGCTGCACCCTCTGGCCCGGCTCCAAGTATTGCTCCATCAGCGCCACTCGAGAGTTCCCCCGCCGCCTCTGGTGCTACTACTGTTCCTGTCGTCGTCGCACCGTCCACCGTTGTGCCGTCCGCCTCATCAACCATCGAAGCCCCACCAGCTTCAAGTCCTGCTCTCCCAGAGGTTACTACGAATGCAGCTGCTATTGCTGCGCCCTTGACTGGCCTGGCCTCGCTCTTGGCTATTGGCGCTGCAGCCCTAGTTGCCTTCGTCTGATAAGACTTTGTGCATATATGAAACCAAAGTTCGATTTCGGATTGAGAAGAGAAAAGATAAATAAATAAACAAACGACTTTTATGCCTTCATTTTAACATTCGAGGTCGGAGTGGGGCTGGCTATGATAATGATGCGGAGGGGTTTTCTTTGGCGGGCTAGCTATCCGTCGTGAACCGCGCACTTTCTACGACTACCAATGCTCCCACATTCACGACTTCACACTTAATGTAATGGGTAGTTTTTTTTAAGGCGGAGATGGGGTAAATTAATTATTCGTCTAGTAGCAGATTCTACTATGGAATCTATGTAGCTTCCGACGAAACTAATACAAAAACTTGACTACGTCATTCTCTCTTTTCTCGTCGTTTGCAATGGACCCTTGCTCCACTGACTTCACTATACATGATAATCTTAAGCAGCTTCTTCCTTCTCTTTTTAAAAAAAACATACAAGTATGCAGATCAGTCTAAAATCGTCCTTGGTATTCTCTTCTATCATGCCATTGGGCGAACAAGCTATGACTAGACAAACAGGATCAAGACAATGCGACAGAATGAACAGACAGGTTACAAGATGCTTTACGCCCCATATCTCTCCCACAAAAGAACCCAAAAAACAAACAAACAGCCAGAGCAATGGTATGATATAATTATACATTTCTCGTCTCATCCCCCTCAAACCTCACAATAGCGTAATATATACTCTTACTCCTTGATCCCCATTTGCTCCACGACCCTGCATATCTCGCATTCCCTCAGAAAAAGAGAGAGAGAGAAAGAGAGCCAGGTAAAATTAAAAAAAAAACAAGGGAGAGCGCACGAGCGAGTGTTGAACGGCAACCTCTCCCCCCCCCCTCCTCCTTCAACTTCTCTCTCTTTACCAGTACACCAACTCGGATATATATATATCCTCTCAACTACTTATACCTCGTCCTCAACTCATCAATCTCACGCTGGAACTTCTCCATATCATCGAGTATATTACTCGAATTACTCCTCACTTCCTGTCCTTTCTCCGCACCCACACTGACGCTCTCATCAACACCCAACACCCTCTCCTTCTCATCAACAGGCGAATACAACGCATGCTCGTTTTCTCCTTTCTCATCCACGGGCGCATACGCGCGGCGCAGCGAGCTCTCACTTGCCACGCTAGTGCGCCGGTGTTCAGTGCTCGCGTGGCGGATCTCGGTGCTTGTGCGGCGGCTCTCGGAGGGGGAGGTGGAGGAGTACGGGTATGGGCGTTGTTGGTCGAGGCTCGAGCGGTTGGATTGGCGGCGTCGCGGGGGAGGGGGCGGAGGCATGATGCTGCCTGTGCTTCCGCCTGAGACGTTGCGCTGGGCGTTGCGGGTTGAGGAGACGGAGGAGGTGCGGTGCATGCTGGGAGCTGGCGATGGGGCTTCCGAGTCTGCAGCGTTTCGGCGGGGAGAGGGGGGATCGGGGATGGAGCGCGGTATTCGGACTGAACTGGAGGATTGTGCTAGCTCTGTGCTGGAGGAGTTTGTGCTTGAAGCTCCTAGGTTCGCAAGTCGCGCGCCGTATCGAGAGGGTGGGGGAGGAGGTGGTGACTTTGCGCTCGACATTGGGTCATGGTAGGTTGATGTTGGGGTTTGCGGAGCTTCGATAGAGTGTTGCGAGGATATTGTGAGATTTGAGCTGCTACGCGACCGGTTTCCCGTAGTTGTCGTCGTTTTCAACTGACTGTGTCTCCGAGCTATTGGTACAGGTGGAGGGGTCTTTTTTGGCTTCGCCGGATCTTCCGCAGATTTGGGAGCGTCGCTTGGTTTTGGTGGTGTCGGCCGTGGTTGCGACGGTGACTGCTGCTGGGCCATCGGAGACGACGGAAACGGCTTACTCGCATCTGAGCTGTTTGTCCGGCTAACACTTGCTGGCGCCACAGGCTCAGTTGCTTCGAATTGGTCAAATGGAACTGTCTGTGGCTGTCTCGGTGCGACGAGTTTGCCATGACGATGCTTGGGCGCAGGCGGGGGTTGCTTCTTGCCCTTTTTCACTTCAGGCATCATCCCCACGCCCTCGTCCTCATCTTCGTCTGCTACGTCGTCTGAAGTTCGCGACGACGCAGCATGTATCTCTTGTGGGTGCTCTGATATCGACTGCCGCGATACTGAAGAGCTATCTGTGCTGCTGCTTTCAAATTGTCCACTACTAGTCGAATACGAAGCGCTTCCAGGTCGCGCAGACTGGCCGGAAGCGCGCGGAGTAGGCATTCCAGTCATGAGCAGATTCTTGAAGCTCTCCACATCTAGCGAAGCTCTGTTGTTGCCTGGCGTTGGCCTTTGCGCATTTGTCCGTTCTTCCGTGCTGCCCTCGCCCTGCTGCGGTTCCAGCGATGCCAGCTTTTTTGAGAACGGGTTCGCGGGTGCATTGCCTGGCGCAGAAGCTCCTTGTGATCCGCTCAAGTATGGTCTGGTGCTGGGCAATGCGCCTGCTGTCACCAGGGCATCTTTCCCAATCACCTGCGCATTGGCTTCGCCTGCGGTAATGGAGTGGTTGGCAAAACCGGCGGGGTTCACCGGAGGCGGCGGGCTCGCAGGGCGACCTCCATGGCTTGCTCGCCGGGCCATGAGTTCGTTGAGCGTGACATTGTTGTCGTCGTCGAAGTTGGGCGGCGGCGGAATGGTGGTAGTGGGAGAGACTATGCGTACAGACTTCTTCGTCTTTGTAGGCGCGGCGGCATCTTCGAGCACTGTAAGACAATTACTCCTTCAATGCCAGCAGAAGCAGAACGGCAAGGCAAGGGAATACCATGGTCGCTGTCTCCCCGGCGAGCCTCGAGCACGCTGCTATCCGTGTTGATAAAGGAAGTCTGCGGTACGGGCGCGGGCCGAGGAAACGCTTGCGAGGCGCGAAAAGGGTTCCCGGACGACATGCTGGGGCTAAAATCAATTCATTATGCTATGTACATGGAAAAGACTCGCAGGAGGCGGTAAGTGTAAGACAGCCTGGAAGAGATGCCCCTGCTGGTGGTCGGGCCAGCAAGTCGATCATCGCCGACATGCACGCGTCGATCTGGCGGGACAGCGAACAACCCCCACCATCGCATCTCACCCTGTCATGTACGCCATTTGCGCCTACCAGCCAGCAAACAAGCGGCTCGGATATCGCGGGTGGGCCCTGCACATGTATGTCCATGTGCAAAGTTTGCACCAGCGAACAGTTGTTTGCCAACGTGTGGTATCAGCTTCATCGTGTGCTGTCAATGCCATATATGTACTAGCAGCCACGACTGTAGCGCCGGCTATACAACGTCATACACCGTGTATGTACATAGAATGTCTGGTACACCCTACCCTTGCTACGTATGACATACTGCCTAATCAATATACACATGCCATCCTGCCTGGCTGCCATACCATTTGCGCGCAAGGTTTCCTCCACTCTCTGTCGGCTGACTGAACGCAACCTTGGCCTTTTCAATCCTCATCCCATACAAGAAATTTGCTCTTGCGCAGTCAAGCAGCCTTGTCGCAATGCCCTTTTTCCGATGCTGATTTGACGTCCATATGCGCGATATGCCTAGGATGGCCGGATCGGATTCATTGCTGATAGAAATGGACGAACTTTGAGTCGTGTCAGGGAGCTTGCAGGACTGCTCAGACGCAGCATCTGGATCAAGAGCTTGGAAGGCTTCCCAGATCCGCTCTGCTAAGCAAGCCCCCACACACTTGCTACCCCGGATGTAAAGATAGACTTTGAATCGATCGACAAGGGCGGGTTTGAGCTTGTCTGTCGCTGGCTTTTCGGCGTCGGTGGATACTGTTTCTCCAATCAGAATATCGGTCGTGGTTGGCTGACACTTCTGGCTCCAGAGCTCTTCGTCGGATATGGGAACAGCTGCAAGTTCAGTGTTCACTATCTTCAACACATCGCTCGCCCGGCTCCGCAGCAAAAGCGCATCTTTGCGCCCGACCACCGCGATAAAGCTCCCATCACTCCCACTCCATATTTCATTTTTTCGTAACCGCTGAACGAGCGCCTTTGTGAAGTCCATACCCCCAAGGTTGATTGCATGAAATTTCTTGTGTAATGCGGCATCCTCTAAATTGGAGGGTATGTATTGCATTCCACACGTCTTACATGTTTTTCGTGTCTCCGAGGCCAAGTCTAGTTGCATCTGCACCATGGGCTTCTTTTTTGGTGGTGGTTTCGGCGGGCTTTGTGCATTTTGGGCTCGTTCTATAAGCGGCTCTTTGCTAGTTGCGGTAGCTTTGGTTTGCTTCTTGAATATAGAAAATACAGGTCGACGTTTCTGGAGCGGAGGGGGAGAGCTGCGCGGTGTTGGTGACGATGGTGGACTAGACCGAGCTAATGCGTCTGAGAAGATGGCGGGTGACTCTTTTGGACTTGATGGCGGAGACGAAGATTTCGTGTGTGAGGGCGAGGAGTTTTCTATTGCGAGAACAACGGGAGGGATCAGTACCTCGGTCTCGATACTCTCGACTGCAGTTTCGACGCGTCGTCGCTTCGTGGGCGGTTCGTCGTAGAGTGAGCGTTTGTTTTGGCGCGAATATGTCCGAACTACTTTCCTGAGCATTCATTAGCTTCAGGTTCTATACGCAAATCCAAATACATACTTTGCTGCGAAAGACGGCATTTCTGCGCTGTATAGCAGCAATGGGATTTCGTGTGCGTGGTGAACCGCCAACGCGATGGTAGACGCGTTTTAGCGCGACGCGCAAGTACCATGCCCACCCGACGTCACTCCCCCTCCCCCTCCCCCTCCTTCACGTGTCGAACTAGTTCGTCATTCGTTGAAAGGCACCCTGTTATCTTATGTTGAAGGAATATAGAGCTAGGCTGGATATTTTTGAGACATCAACTTCTGCACGCCATATTAAGGCTGTGAATGGCCGTGGCTTTTTTTGGTTGCCTGACACTTCGAGTCATATGATGTCCTGTATGGGAAGGTGCATCAGCCTTGAGCTGCTTCGTCATACTCAAAAGGAACCATCTATATAAAGTGTTGAGTCAAAATACTGACTCAAATAACATTCTCGTAAATCTCTCACCATATATATTCATCTATTGTAGCCAGGCTCCTACGTTTCACATTTGTTCAGCGATAAAACTTTGGTCAACATGGCCGATCAACCAACCACAGCGCATCCCGCCACGATGCAAACTTCATTGGAAAACTCAACCGCATCTGAGGGCACAGCATATCCTACCCCAATAGCAACAACAGAACGTCTGATAATCCGTCCAATGTACCTGCCAGACGCCCCGTCCATGTCTTTACACGCCAACGACCTACGCGTCTCACAGTACATGTCTCTTGCCTTTCCAAGCCCCTACACAATATCCAGCGCCGAGACATGGATCAACATGAACACTGTACTCCCATACCAAGAGGCCTTTGTTGTATGCGAGCGTTCGGAACCAGACGTTGTAATCGGAGGACTCGGCATCAAGGCTGGCAGTGATGTCAATGCTCACACTGGCGAAGTCGGTTACTGGATTGCCCCAGCGCACTGGGGAAAGGGCTACATGACAGAGGTGTTACAGGGATTCACAAGATGGGTGTTTGAAAACTGGGACAGGAATGGACAGCGCTTGACGAGGATATGGGGTGGTGTCTTTTCGGGCAATTTCAGAAGCATGCGGTGCCTTGAAAAGTCTGGCTACGCGCCTGAAGGCGTGATGAAGGGTCATTGCCAGAAGAATGGCAAGGTACTGGATATGCATCTTTTTGGCTTGACAAAACCTGATTGGGAAAAGAGAATGGGCGAGGTGTCTGGCAAGTAATATACCTTAGTGAAGAGTAAGGTGGCGGCGAACTTTGTTCTAAAACTTGTAATTGAATCGTACTCATGGTCCTGGCCAAGCAATATACGCTTGGGCCTGCATGAGGAGTATCTGGATTGGTATGCTGTGTCTTCCCCTCTTCAGAACGACACATTTTTCGTTTGCGTACTTGCTACCTTCCACCAACATCTGTGCCTGTTCTTCTCCCAGCAAATCTGATAAGCTGTAGACTGCCACCTTTTTCCCTCTCCATGTGGTGACATGAAACTCGAGCTCAGGAAACTGTAGGCGAGGTTGCATGCGAGGCACTATAGGCCCCGAGTACCAGTGTGGCGATGTGTGCGTGACTCCTGGAGCGGCGTGAGGATCAAGTTTCGATGCAAAGTTCTTGGCAAAATAGCTTGACCACTTCTCCAACTCTGTTTTGTTCTCGTCTGAACGAACTTTTAAATCATTCGCACGCGTGCGCAACGAACGAAAAATGAGCACACAGGACACATCCTCGACGTCCTCTATGTCTTCAGTCCGGGGACTTGGAACAGGGATCAAGCGACCCCTAAATCCAAAGTACCAAGCTAAGCGATCAGCAAGTCTCTTGCGCATCATTTCCAGTATGAAGTCGGCCATATCTTCTCTCCAGACTATGTTCTTCAGGTTATGCGCACCGAGCTTTTCGCTCATGCGTGAGTTTAGTACCTTCTGCCATGCTTTGCTCTTGCTTAGATGTGCTGCAACTAGGTGTCTTCCCAAGAATCGATATGGCGGGCCAAGATGTTTAGTGTCGGTTGTTAGTGAGACGGGAAGAAGCCATGGATCTTGGGTGGTTGGGTGAGGGCGTGGGTGGAGAGACGTCAGAAAAGCGACAGGAAGCGAGATCTGCGTTGAGCGACATTGACGCACAGGCGATGCTAAGGCATGAGCTGTACAGTAGTCAGTAAGCAGTCCTTTGAGAGAAATGTCATGGTGTCTTGTACCAAATGGATTCTCCCACAATCTCTTCTGGAATGTCGTAAAGTTGGCAACGTTTGGTATTTCCTTTCTCTGCTCGAAGCGCGACCTTTGTTCCAAGACCAGAGGGTCTAGTAATGGAGGCAATGGAAGATCCTTTGCCTGCTTGTCCTTGCGGACGCGGACAGTCTGGTAATCATCTTTGCGCGTGGGGCCGAGGTCGTCACCTCTTAAAACGTGACCGGGAATGTGGGCGGAGCTTGCGCGGCATTGGGCCTTGGGGTGCCGTCTGGCTAGGCTCAAGCGTGACCCTGGGCGAAGGATCCATCTGCCTAGCATCGGGCAAGAAGAAGAAACAAGGTAAGGTTGATAGGACTTTGGTTGAGGTGCGACATGATGGCATCGGACCTCCGGCTTGGCATGCACCATAGCTTTCTTGCGGGGAAAGCACCAACGATCTCCACAACACAAATCATGGCTGCAGTATTACAACGGATTACAAGGCCATCTGCCCTGCGATGTCTTTACAGGAATGGGATTCGATCCATGTCGAGCCAGTTTGGCTTTCAGCCTCAATGGAACACGCAACAGCCTGAGCAACAAACACCACGCGCGATATCACTCCCCATACCCTACGTGACAGAGACCACTGTGAGCTCTAATTCGCCTTGTTTCCAAAACCATGTCTGACTTCCTAGGGTGGAGGCTGGAAAACCTCTGACATCTTCTCGCGTCTTCTCCAAGAACGTATCATCTGTCTAAATGGCGAAGTAGACGACTACATGTCCGCGAATGCTGTAGCACAGCTTCTCTTCCTCGAAGCCGATAACCCTGAGAAGCCCATCTCTATGTACATCAACAGTCCTGGTGGTAGTGTCAGCGCCGGTCTTGCCATTTACGATACAATGAACTATATTCGGTGTCCAGTGACAACGATATGCATGGGCATCGCAGCATCCATGGGTTCACTACTTCTTGCTGGTGGCGCTGAAGGACAACGGTACATACTGCCACATGCTCGCGTCATGATACACCAGCCGAGCGGTGGTTACCGTGGCAAGGCCAGTGACATCGCAGACCATGCAAAGGAGATTTTGAGGATACGAGACAAGTTGAACAGAATCTACCAGAACCATATCACCAAAAAGAGGACGCTCGAAGAGATTGAGAAGTACATGGAGCGCGACTACTTCATGGATGCGCAAGAGGCAGTTGACTTTGGCCTGGTGGATAAAATACTGGAGAGAAGGGAAGCCCCGGGAAAGGAAGCGGACAAGAAATAATACCGTCCATAGCCTAAGACAAGACGTAAGCTGTCAAATCCAGTGAAAACAAGAACCGGGTCATCCTTGCCACTGAACAAAAGCAGAAACTTTTGCTTGTGATATTGCTTCGAGTTCCTGTGAAAACCTTCCTGACTTATTTTAACAATAGCCTGTATTATTTCACTCTCTATGCGCGCCAATACTTAATAAGCCTTGGCCTCTCCAAATCGACAGACCGCACGGGCTTTGACTTACTTTCTGCCCGTTCAGCAACCCGCATATCTAAATCGGTCTTGACCGTGCCACGCCCTTGCCTTGGCCATGCGTTAAAGCGGTTAGTAGTGATTGATTGGTTGTTGGCTGGAGCTCTTTACATGCTTCACTCTGCCTCCTGCATACTACCGCCGTGGCTGACGACCGAAACTAGGCAACACAGCGGCTGTCTCAGAAAACCAATAACAATAGCGTTTCGCCCTGGCAGTGAAAGCCAATTCTGGCCATTTTGGAGTTGCTGTTGCAAGGTATTCCCACTTCACCAACACAGTGGCAGCCAAACCCCGCACGTGAGACCGCGCATTTAACGCTAGTCCCCACTTTGTAATCACACTCACCTCCAACAAGGCATATCCGTGAAGCTCGATTTTACCTCCTTTCTCATTTATTTGCAGTTCCAACACGCGCATGGAAAACGAGTCTTGCTCTAGCGCTGCGCGGACCAAGGCTGAAGCCGTACCATTTTGTCCGTCATGGACATCTACATTCCGAGCGTAAGTCCCCTCCCCTAAGGCAGTCAGCTGTAGTGACTTGCAGCAGCAGGCTAGGGAGATAAGCATATGTGTTCCGAAACACAAACTAATCGCGCGCTGCTAGGTGCCCAAAGATGCAAATCACATCGAGTTGCAGCGTTTCCTGAAAGACAAACTGCACAAGCTTGATATATTGGCGTTCGATATCAGAAAACACAATAGCCACAATGGACGACCGTTTGCGATACTCACGGTCCCAAGCACAAGCAATGGCAACAGGTTCCTCCAGTATTACGGAAGTCGCGGCAGACAGGTTCCTCTGCACTCCCTGGTCTTCCAGGGTCAGGCACTCACTTTCTGCAAGAACAACAAGCCTGGGCAACCTGATCCTCTCAAAGTTAGATCGCTGCAGGAGAAGGATGCAGCCATGAGGTCGAAAATGGGCAGCCAGGCGCCGACAGCACAGGCTTCGCAAGCTGGTCGATCAACACTTTCATTCTCGGCTCTTATGACAGGCGTGTGGGATTACACCACCTTAGGGACACTTTCATTTCAGGAAAGGTACAAAGACAAGAGGCAAGGCTATATCACGTTTGGGAAGTCCTCTCTAGTAGTAAGTTTCTCGACTTATATGTTCAAGACGACCGGAGAAATGAGCTGCAGATGCCAGTTCGGTACTAGTTGCCTTCTACATGCCATTTTCTCAAGTTTCAACTGTAGCCAGCTAATACGATCAAACAGGTGTATCTACAGGAGAGTACCCTTGAATCTTACAATTGGCATTGTCGGATTGATATACCCTACGCAATCATCGAACATGTCGTGCCATCCTTTGGCTTCGAAAATGAAGGAAGGAATGGGGCCATCACGTTTACCCTAAAGTCTCCTCCAAAGTTCTACAGTATCGAGTCTACTGATGATCTGCATCTCTATGCTGGCAAAGAAGCACCTCAAGTACAAATTTTGCTCGCAGGTTTGGCAGCGCTCAACTTGACACCAAAGCAAAAGACAAATAGACTAGAGAGACTCTGCGCACTCAATGCCAACAACAACAAGAACTCCGCTTTGTGTATGGTATATCAGATCACCTTTTATGATACGCGGAGTGCTCAGCATGCTTGGAACTTCGTCAAGGACCACTCAGTACCTGAAGAGTATTGTTGGCAAACTACGATTCCCAACAAAGCCAGCCATAGGATTGAAGATGAACTTGCTGTCGTTGAGAGCAAGCTTTCCACCGATAATCCCTCCATCACGCCCGCCTTCAACTTTGCGGTCCGCTTTCAGCTTGCAGCGCTCGTGTTGGAGGGTACCATTACTCCAACGGCGATGATCAATCTCATACCACATATTCAGCAAATCGCAAAGCAACACGGTGCTGAGACGACTGCAACTGCAGTAAGGCGGCTGGGACAACAAGTGCCTACACCAGCCCCGGACGTTTCCGTAGAGACGTTCAAGGTGAGGAAGTTTGTCGAACTCATACAAGAGAATGCTGAAGATTGCAAACATTGGAAACTAGCTTCCAGAGATTTGAATGGCAAGCAAAAGAAGCATCATCATCTTGCTTTGACTTACAAAGCCACCGTAACACCAACAGGTATGTAAGCGTTTGGGCATGTACAGACTTTCATTGCACTAATGCCATATTTAGGTATATTACTCCGAGGCCCAGACTGGGACGTGTCCAACCGTGTCCTTCGAAAATACAGTACACGAACCGAGTACTTTATGAGGGTCTTCTTCGCCGATGAAGATGGACTATCCGTGTTCCATGACTCACGTGCGTCCCAGAATCAAGTCTATGAGCGTTTCCGCAATGTCCTTCAGAACGGTATTTCAGTTGCAGGACGGACCTTTCAGTTCCTCGGCTTTTCCCATGCTTCACTGCGCAATCATCAAGCTTGGTTCATGGCACCTTTTGAGATGGACGGGTCCCTGGTCCGCGCCCGAAACGTTATACAAGACCTTGGAGACTTTTCGCATATCCATTGCAGCGCAAAGTGTGCAGCCAGAATCGGTCAAGCCTTTTCTGACACGATATTCTCAGTCCCAGTTCCAGAAACTGCCTACGTTACCGAGGTCAAGGACGATGTTGAGAGAAACGGTCGCACGTTTAGTGATGGCTGCGGGACAATATCACTGGAGCTTCTCCGTACTGTATGGCGCGCTCTCCCACCAGAGCGAAGGCAGCAGAGGCCGACCGTCCTGCAGATTAGATATCGAGGCGCCAAAGGGGTCCTGTCACTCGATGCATCCTTGTCTGGTCAACAGTTACATGTTCGCAAAAGCATGACAAAGTACATTGCTAAAGAAACTTGGAGAGACCTGGAGCTTTGCGGAGCCGCTTACAAGCCACTTCAAGTATTTCTTAATCATCAGTTCATCAAGATACTGGAAGACCTGGGCGTCCCAGCGGAGAACTTTCTGGGTGTACAGGATGAGGCTGTCAACACATTGAAACTTATAACTGAGCATCCACTAAATGCTGCTAGCTTCCTTGGTAAGCACTATCTTTTACAGTCTAACAACGTTTTTTATTAGGCTTTACATCATCAGAATTGGCGTTGACATTTTACAGCATACTCACACTCCTGTGTCTTTGCCAAGGTACCACAGTTGTTTGAAATGATGCACTACATAGGCTTGTCCTTTCATGCGGATCGATTCTTGACCGACATTGTGGAGGTGGCAGCTATGTCTTCACTAAGAAGTCTAAAGTACCGCGCTCGAATCCCAATCGAGAAAGGCTACCTCTTGTACGGCGTCATGGACGAGACGAATACCCTCAAGTATGGCGAGGTCTATATTGCAACACAGGACCATGACAGGACCGGGAAGCTGAAGAGGAGTATCCTTGTTGGTAACCAAATTGTTGTCACCAGAGCTCCAGCACTGCACCCTGGTGACGTCCAACTCGTGAATGCAGTAGATGTCCCAGACGACTCACCCCTCCGTGCTCTTCATAACTGTGTTGTGTTCTCACAACAGGGTCCGCGCGATCTGCCATCACAATTGAGTGGAGGCGATCTTGATGGCGACCTGTTTCACATCATATACGACCAGAGGCTCGTTCCTGCCTACACTGTGGAGCCAGCAGAATATGACAAAATACCTGCCAAGGACTTGGGCCGCCCAGTGGAAGCCAACGACATTGTCGATTTCTTCATTGAGTACATGAAAATGGATCGCCTGGGTCAGATTTCCAACAAGCACAAGATTCGAGCCGATGTAAAACCTGACGGCACGCGAAATCCGGACTGCCTGATTCTCGCCAAGCTTGCTTCTGATGCTGTTGACTTTAGTAAGACGGGTGTACCGGCGGATATGTCGCAAATACCCAAGGGCATCGATCACTTCCGGCCTGATTTCATGGCGCCAGGATCCAACTTGGTCATCAACGAGCTTGGTGCAGCAGAACTCGCAGAACTTGAAGAAGACGACATTGATGATCCTGACAGCGTTAGTGTGCTTGACGCCGACAAAGGGAGGATTCGTTACTACCGTAGTGACAAAATCCTAGGAATTCTGTACCGCGCCATTGATGAAAAGAAGTTCTTCGACAAGATGAAGAGAGACTACGAGATCTTCCGGCAGCGCTGGGGCAAGGAGTCGCTGATTCACAAACTCAAGCGCTACATCATTCGCGAGACACAGGGCTTACAGTGGGAGCACCACTGGGACTTTGCCGAGCAGCTGCGCGAGACGTACGAGGACAACATGCTCGAGATTATGGATACGCTGCGTCCCACGCGCGGCCAGCCTCTTACTGAACTGGAAGTATTCAGCGGCAATATCCTTGGAAAGAAGGAGCGCGCGCCCTCCCGCTACATCCGCGAGGCCAATCTCGAGGTCCAGGAGCGCTTCAACCGCGATGTCAGCAGCATAATCAAAACCATTATCCATGGCGACAAGGACTGGGATGGTGAGGAAGATGCTACCGAGGCGTTGCCGCGATCTATTGCGTGTTTCATGGTGGCGTTGGAGGTAACGGGTTGGGAGAACTATCGCAGTCTCCAGAGCTGGAAGTACGTGGCTGCTTCTGTGTGTCTGGAGCAGCTCTGGAAGTACAACGGTGGTACGTTGCGTTGTCTTTGAGCAAACGTGTCGCTTCTCCGTTGATATCGGTTGGGTTGATATGTGAAGTGAACTGTCTAATACCCATCATGGTCTTGAAATATTCGAGAGATCGAGAGCAGATGATGATTATTATGATGATTTATTTGTTTTTGTTTTTTTCGGTCCTGTTTTTGAACAGTTGATGGTTAGTATACCTTAGATGGCGAGTATTCTAGATAATACATACCTTTTTTTCTGGTACAAGATTGGTATTTGTGTGACCTTTGAAGTGTACAATAACCCAAAAGACATGTCTGTCCAGACAGAACTAGCTTCTTACATATTTCCCAAGCTAGCGAATGGGCACATCCCATCACGAGGTATGGTAGGTGTATGATAGTGTTTGCATAGACCTCGGGTAGGGGTAGAGGTGGGGTAGATTTTGGACTTTAGCCCCGGTATGTAACTCCAACCCACTCTACAAGCTAGGATCTAGGAAATGGTTATGCCTCTTGATCGATCAAAAAGAATTGGATTCGGAGTCTTTGTCATCGCGCAACAGAATCACTATAATACGATTACCTAATAATTAAATAGGGCTTGGAAGTCTCATACCAAGTTCTGTACTCAAAAGGAGAGATTTAGACCACATCTGTGATTACAATGTTATGTTTATTCATGCGAAATGATGAAGATATGGGCCACTACGGCGGAATCACCTATTCATCAGTGACCGTTTTGGGAAAAGCGTTCACGAACAAACATGCGGCCCGCAGATAATGAAGAAGATGCGAGTACAACTAACTATCCTCCTAATTAGCATATCCACTCAAGATCATCCATTCTGTTCATGCAGCCCACCCTCCATTGCTACTCTCTCACACTTGTCCTTTGGTCTTCCATATATCTGGAAACCTCTTTAGGGCACTTTTACGAAAAGGCTGTTTCTACCATAGCCTCCGCACATGTCGCTGCTCCCGCCACACTTCCCGTTGCATTCCGATTCATCAACACTCTTAGTCGGGGTTTCAAAGCTGTTTCCGCAGAAACAGTGAGTAGAATACTGGACACCGTAGAGTGCGTAGTCCGTGCAAAAGTCCGCACATATCTCACGTGTCATCACGGTACTGTACTCCGTCTTGCTGTCTATCACTCTGGGAATGGCGTCTGTAAAGCAACCCAGGTATTTCCAAGAGCTGGTTTGCAATCTAGCCAATTCTTCGGAAAGCTCCTGCTCTCTTCTTAAGAGATCTTGCTCCCGACTAAGACACATGGCTTTATCTGCCTGGCAGGTATCGTCGGAAGGCGTAGGTGGAGTAGTTGAAGAATTCAGGGAGAGATTCTGGTTGAAAGTGATGCCGTTTGAACAAGCGCACGAACAGATCGGAACTGTAGAGGAATCGGTACACTCTAGGGTAGGTGTGCCACCTGCATTTGATGTTAGCATTCCCGGGAGTCCTTGACTATATTTTCATTTGGAGATTGCGGACCGTTTTTGCATTCGTATGAAGTCCCAAGAACATCGACTGAGCCAAGGGCTTGCTGAGAGTTGTAGGAATAGGCTCCGACACAGAGAATAGAGACAATGGGGGCATATGAAGTCTTCATATTTTCTAAGTAGCTTATATTAAGATGGTTGAGATAAGTAGAGACGATTGGGGTGATCGAGCAGGATTAGTTAGAAGATAAATAGTTACAAAAGCTTTTCAACCGACACTTTATACTTCCTCTTTTACGTCTTACGTGGCTCTTCCGTGTGTGCATCATTAACACCGCCATAGAGGGGCTATTGGGGCGTTAGATTGCTTTACATGCAATAGCGCAGATCCAATAAATAAAATTAAGCGCATCAAAAGCCGCATTGCTGGAAGTCGACGGCGACCTATACCAGATTAATTAGCTGCATTATGAGAATGACTTTCTCTTCAAAAGAAACACCTTAGAGTCAGTAACTCGTATATGGAAGAAGAGTAATCATTATTAAGAAAACTGAAATAGGTTTACTATTGGCTATGCATTTGTTTTGGCCGAACATCCGAAAATGCAAGGCCCCACTCGATCAGAACTATCACACCACTATTAATTATAATGCACCTACGATGATTAAAGGAAATCGCATCTAGTGATAATGCTAGCACTTGAAAGTACAGTATTTCAAAAGGTCTGGTTCTACGCTTAGTCCCCGTCTATAGGGCCTTTAGTAAAAGGAATGCCACAGCCTGTCACCGTAAAACAATTACATAACCAGGATTTGAGGATTGGAGATGAATCATTAACCATGTAGATCCCATAGAGCGGGGAGCGTTCTGCTAGCTATGAACGGTTCGTGCATTAGCTATTAGTATCAATTATTAAATATACACCTATATGCTAGCCGTGATGGTGGAACAATGATCCAGCCTACGACCTCTTGCAAGCATCCTGATCAGCCGTACATTGACCATTGCCTGATTTAGGGCCCAAAGGATCGCAGTCGAAAAGACAGACACACTCATAACTATCTGTTCCTGGGACACCCTGCGAGAACAAATTAGCATCAATGCAGTGTGAGGACAAGTTGGCGATGAGAACACTACTTACACGAGCGCAAGAATCCAACAGGTCATTGTAAGGATTATAAAACTCGCATCGGCACAATGAGGCACAGTCGCGTGGCTAGCTTTTCTTTAGCATCTATGCATCATCCATGCAAGAATAAATTTCTTACAATAATCCAGCATTCGTCGTTGCCATTGCCACACTCGATAGAGTGCCTGGTCGAGGTCAAACACCCCATGTCGGGAGGTGGAGGGCATTGACTGTTGTCGCACTGAGAATCGTTAGCGTTTGTATTAGAGAAGCGCTGGGTACCGTTATGGGTCTCTGCTTACCCCAGGTTTTCCGTTGATCGGGCTCCTTGGTTTCACCCTCGGTACCACTTTTGCGGGCACACTCTTGATCAGGTAGCCTGCTGAAGCCATGCCCAGAAGGGAGGACGAGAAGACTATTACGCTTGCGAGCTTCATGGCTGGAGTGTAGAGGGTGATTGTGGAATTAGTTATTAGAGGTAAGTTCGAGCTGATCGGCTTTGGGATATCTGCGAAATGGCAAAGAACGAGTGATAAAGCCTGAAGACCGGTCTGGTGTGGCGAGCCCAGATGTACACCGAAAGAAACTTGGCGTGTTTGGCCCTAGATATATTTTCTTGGGAGCCAAACACAAAAGGATAAAGCCGCCCATATGAGATATTCTACTCGGTTCAAGGTGCCGAAATTGCGGTGTCTGGTGTCCGGGATGTGTGAATGGTCAGACTGTAAGAAGATCTTCAAAAATGGTTGTCTGATACGCTGTGATTTGCGGAGTGAGACTGCTCGATACTCCACGGCCAAAAGTCCCTGCAAGGATCTGACTGTACTGATAAACGATCAACCCAAACCAGTGTCATCCTGTCAGTGTCACTGTGCTGACACGAGTACATGTGGAGCGTAAGGCTACTAGTGTAAACTATGCGGCTATTCGGAGATTAGGCTTGTAAGCCTCTGTCTTACACCAGCATTATGTATCCCTACAATCCTTTTTCTTCATGTGTTTACTTATGTACATTTCAGGGGCTATTGAATTCATTCCAAACTCTCTTTTGTTCAGTTTCCGACAACCCATGTACTGTTTTGGAACGTCTCTGCTTTGTGCACGTCTCATCTCTGCACATGGAATAGAAAGAGATGAAAGAATAGAAACGAGCTATCGATGTCATGATTATATCAACGATTGTATGTGGGACGGTTTTATTTCTGCAGTTGAATGGGATAAAGTCGAGGCGTAAGGACAAAGCACCTGTGAAGATATCCATATGCAGTCAGCCGAATCCACCAGGCACGAGGAAAGAGCTGGAATGGAATGCGCATAAGTCATCGGTACATCTCGACATGGTTGATTTGGCAACGCTTTCTACTATTATGTAACTGATGAATAGTCCCCCAAGGCTTTGAAAAAATAAGGTTTATGCAGCTGAGGATTACAAAGATGCGTAAAGTGCTATGCAAAGATGACGAATATAATGTTTTATAGTACAAAAGCTTTGCTAATGATGCTTGTTAGATATGACGAACTGAGCGAGCGTCATAGTGGCTACCCCATCGCCCTTAACCCATTCACCTCATGGTAGGTAGTCTGTTTGCTCCTGCCCCCCGCATTTAGAAGGAATGTTTTTGGGAACTGTAATTTTGTCTACTGTACCGTCAATCAGGCTAAAATGTTCTCAATCTTGCGACTTATGAAATCTTATCCATCAGATGAATTATCCAGCGAGTCTCTCAATTGCTAGTTGTTAGCATAAGAGATTTCCATTTCTCTTGATATCTGCCACTAAAAATAGTGCTTTATATAAGCAGGCATCAATAGGGATGAGAATGAAAAGCGGTGATAAGCTGAGTAAGCTCTCATCAGCTGTGTGACGTTCAGGTCACACCGAAACTGTACTGACCCGGTCGGTCAGTTTTATCTGGCTTGAGCAGCTTGCTACTCTGTTGTACCTATATTCTATGCATACTGTTGAACGGATTTTATGATCGCTCAAGAGAGTTTTGAAATACTAGTGTGAAGCGTCTTTTTGACAGCTCCTTGTTTGCATAGAGACAACAGCCCAAACATTATTGAGCGCCAGCAAGTAAGGTGGAGGGCTTTTGGTATGAATGGCTTTTCCGTGTGTAGCCACCATATACTGGCGTATCTTCTCGGGTTCATTAAGCATGAATAGATCACCGTAGAGGCTGTCTTTGGTGTTGACTATAGTATGTGCCTTTATATAATCTAGCCCCTATGCGATCTTATCTCTATCTAGCGCACGCTGATACATATGCTCAGCTTGCTCAACCTTGCCTAGCTTCTCGTAGACCCTGCCCAAGTTCGTAGCTGCGTTAAGTGTTGATATATGCTCTGGTGCAAACTCCTTCTCGAAGCCTTTGAGCGCTCGTTCGTATATCACTTCTGCCTCCCCGTATCTGCCCTGGCTCAACAGAACTGATCCAAGTTTACTTAAGGTCTTGAGAGTTTCTGGGTGTAGTAGCCCAAGCACCTTCACCCAGCCATCAACTGCTCGTCGGTACATCTCTTCTGCCTCTTCGTACTTGCCTTGTTGTTTAAGCACTGATCCAAGATTGGTGACGCTTGAAAGCGTGGCGTCGTGCTCGCGCCCAAGGATCTTCTCTTGTTTTTCGGGCACTTGTCGGTACGTCTTTTCTGCTTCTTCGTATTTCTTTCGGCCTTCAAGCACTTGCGCCAATCTGCGCATACTACCCAGCGTATAGAGATGCTCGTGACCCAGCACCTTCTTTTGCACCGCCAGTGCTAGCTCATGTATCATCTCTAAATCTTCAGACTCGGAAAGAGATACAATATCGCAACAATCCGCCGATATACTGACTTCAGCGCCCGCATCATGTTATGGCGCTGCCATTGCCAGAGCTCACTTACCCTGTTTGGGTATAGCGCCTTGGCTGGGATTCTGTACTTAGCCTCACCTCCCACAGTTCCGAGATAGACAACTTGTACTATATACTGTTTTGATACCTGTCCCTTTTGGCGGCCGTCCCAGCCCGTGACACCTTGTCTTCTTTTTGTTCTGGCGACGACAACAACAACAACAACAACAACAACAACAACACTGGAGGATACTTGTCTGATTTACAAAAGATTGCAGGCCATATCCATCGTTGTCGACGATTAGCAAAGATCAAGAAACCAATACGAGTCGCCATTCTTGATACTGGTTGCAAGAGGGATCTTGAGTTTTTCCAGGATCCCGAAAGATCCAAGCGGATTAAGGGCTGGAAAGATTTCACTACTAGTGAATCGAATTTTGAAACCGATTCGTTTGGCCATGGCACGTTCATCGCACGACTGCTTATGCATGTGGCACCAATAATGGATTTATACCTAATTCGTGTGGCCGAGAATACTCACATCTTACAAAACAGTCAGCAAAGCATTGCAAAAGTAAGGACCTGTAACCGTTTTACAAATTTTGCTGACAGCTCCGTGCTAGGCAATCGAGCACGCGGGATTAGATCTAGAATGGAATGTCGATATCATTTCCATGTACTTCGGGTACTACGATAAGCCGGGGATGAACCATACCGTAATCGATGAAGCGATTTAAAGGGTCAAAAAATATCGCAAGGAACAAGATTCTGTTCTTGCGAGTGCTGGGAATTCATGGTCGCAAAGGATATCTTTTCCTGCCAGTCACAAGGACGTCATTTCAATCTACGCTGGCGATTCGAAAGGTGTATTCCTGAATTCTAATCCAGCCCATACAGGCAAAAAGCTGGGTACTTATGGCAAGGACGTTCCGTCATCTATGGTCAACGAGGTGAAGAGTCACTTTCCAGAGGCGGATCTCAGCGCAGGGACGTCCATAGCCACCGCCATTGCCGCCGGCATTGTCGCAATGATGCTCTCTTATGCTGTAGCACTCCCATCGATAATGAAAAACAATGGGTTTGAGGAGATTCTTGCGAAAATATCCACGAAGAAGGGCATGGAGCATATGTTGGAAGCCATGTCACTTACTCGCCACGAAGAAGAGCACTTCATCAGTCCGATGTGGTACTGGGGAGAAAAGGAAAAAGACTTTGATATTTTAGTCTCTATATGCGGGGCGATTGAGCAAATGAACAAGCAGCTACAAGAGTGACGGTGGGCTTCACCATCGTAGTATTTCATGTCTGATTGCCCAGATCATCCAATCATGCTTTCGGGAGGAGATAAATACAAGTCTCATCTTCTCCAATTTGGGCACTCTCGTAATCAACCTCTTCTTCCAAATCCTCGTCGATCTCCTCCTTGGTGGCGTCCACAACCACCAGTGGGTCTTCTTTCTGTCCTCCTTCACCAGTCAAGAAGCCGCTTGTGTGAGAAAAGAGCTCTGTTTCCACCCCGGCACGACGGGTTCGTATGACATTAATTTAATAAGCAAACACGATCCCTGGGGCTGTATCGTAAGAATTCATTGCCGTCTTCCCGCTCTCATGTTTGATTTTGCCTCCAACTTCGACCGGAGTCGTTCCCGAAGCTGGGCCAGACCCTTCGACCTCGATGGACAAATTCGATGAGTCTTCCTCCGTGACAGTGAACGACGACGTCGCGATACGCAGCCCGGTCACTACGTACACGGCTCGCTTACCAAACATACCCGAATTGATCCGTTTCTGTACCGTTGGCAGGTTCGCAATCGTGCTTACTGTTTCGGCCATCAGAGGATCTACGAAGGTCCGGATCTTATGGTCCGTTGTACTGTAGTCTGTGATACGGCTCTTGCCTGTCTCCGTATTGGCCAACCCTGAGGCGAGCCCTTCGAACTTGGCCCACATCCCGACGCTATTGGAGCGCGACTTGGAGCGGTTGAAAGCCCGGTTGCGCTCTACGGTGGTTTTGACCGCGGGTAACGTGACGGCACTGCTGCTGCCAGAACCCATTTCCGCAAAGACGGTAGTGGGTCGAGACCATTGGGGAATCACCATGCTCAGCCGAAGTGGGCCTTCGGTTGTGAAGGTAAAATCGGAAGGGAGAAACCAGGTTCCGGGCATTACGGCTCTGCTGACTTAGAATGTTGAAGCTGGGATGATTCAGAAGTGCTCCTCTTCTGGCACTTGTGCTACCGTACGCAGAGATGGAGACGCCGAAACCAGCTCTTGAAATTAACTACTTGATATGAAATTTTAACTAGCCAATGAAGAACCGACAAGTGGTACACTGCTGCCTTGAGATCGTATCAATGGGAGTCCCCGCTCAGCCTCGCGCCAGCACTTGGGGGCACAATCGACGAGAGTAGCAACTACTCACCGATATCCTCTGACTTGACTAGCCATTTTCAGCACTAGGGCCGAAATTCGTAGATATGGGCACTAAATGACGTGCTAACCTTAACTGAACCTTTCCAATGTGAATGCCATTATTAAGCACTGCCATGCACGTGGGTGTATCAATTGCATGAGGCATTTCGGCCCAAAATTACCATACACTAATCTTCAAAATGAAAAAGCAGAACAGCGTACGAGCTAACCGCATTGCTAGGTGTGGCAATGCGCATACCCCGCATCGCGCTGCAATACCCACCTTGATTCAGCGGGACAGGACTCGGCCTACTGAGGGACGGATGGAGCTATTATATTTAGTAAAGCATGTAACGTTTTAATAATATTAGTGGGTGAGGACGCGCGCTATGGATATTGAATACTGTTCAGGCCATTGTTAAATCTACTAATGCTCGTAGACTTGCTGGTATACGGGCTAACTACAACGCATCCTACTTCTAGAAGACATTCAGCTTCTCAGAACGCAATCTTTTTATATTCTTATATAGACTAAGACAATGCAAGAAAAAATGATCAAAGATAGAGTGTGTCTGAAGTAGTCCAAAGTAACAGCATGAAGTAGCCTTGTAGCTTCTTGTTGTAATCGGAAGTCTCATTAAACCTAGCGCATAAGAATCTATGACACAAAAAGGGCAGTGAACAAGAGAATTGGGCTGTATATAGTCGTGTGCGATGGATATTTTTACTCATGAAAGTGCTATTATCATCGCTTACTACCGGTACAGCGAAGCCTGAACTAACTACTAACTAGCTACGAGGATGCTAGTCCGTCACGGGAATGAAGTGACACCCAGAAATTGCGCCTTGATTATGTAGCTGCTTATTGTTATGTAGAAGTCTGTGGAAAGGTGAAAAAAAAAGAGATTAGATCTTTGTCAGCGGAGATCGGACCTTGGTCTCCCAGGATGAATCAATTACTTCGCAAGTAGAAATACTAACCACTACGTCACTGAACCATCAACTACATCACAAATTTTATTTTCCGTTTGAGGGTACAGTATAGAATTGGTAGTACGTAAAGAGTAGAGAGTCTCCTTATACCGGCAGTTGAACTTCGCACCCATCTCTGATTCCTTCAAGCAACTGTGCTCTTTGCTACAAGCGATATGCACGCCCCCTAAACGCAACCCCGGATGGAACCTTAACTTATTTGGTGCATCCGCTGCATCCGCACTCTCCGCAGCCGCCGATGCTGCAAGCCTGGTTGCGGTTGCAGTCATTGGATGAGCCACACGAAATCCACTGGCCACTGCCACCATTGTGGGCAGTCCAGCACCAGTTACCACTGCCACATTCCTTCCAGCACCAACCCTTAGCAGAGCAGCCATAGCTGTTGGCTCCCTGGCATTCACGCTTGAGGAGGTTTCCGCTTCGGAGGCTGCGTGGGTTGCGAGAGTTGGTACCCACGAGCTGAACGTCAGAACGTTCAACGTCAGCATGGCTTGGGCGATTCTCAGAGAGATCGAGCACAGCCTCGCCAACAACGGGGGCGCTCTGCTGCGCAGCGGCTCCAAGAGCAAAGAGGAAGGGGACGAAAGTGGTGAACTTCATTGTTGCCTAAGGGGGTGTTAGGAAATGGGGGTATAGAGATAGGCTCGAAGACTTGCTTGAGGTTGGTTGAAAATTGACTTTCAAGGTTTTCGTTTGCGTGTGCGATTGATTGTTGACCGTAGGCTGATGGATGCTGTCTGGATGCTTTCCAAATTCGAGGAGAATTGTATGCCTTTTATACATCAACTCAGGCTTCTCTTTCGTTTAGTCACATGACGAGTCTTTTTAATGTACGCTCGAAGACTATGTCACTTACTACCTTTCTTTGGAAAGTTCTCGGGATATGATTCTTGAAAGGGCTAATTCAAACATCAGTATACTGAGGATTTGGTACGCCTAAAGAAGAAGTAAATTAGGTTTCTGTGTTGGACCCCGAGCGACGAATCAAACACTGATTATTTTGCTCCAACATGCGGATCTCATATTCCTGGTGTAGGATTTCAGCACTGACTGTGTCTCCAAGACGTTCCTGATGATAGATGCCCGTACATATCGCCTATTAGGTCTTAGTGCCGTAGGTAGTATACCCCGCAAATAGCTACCTGCCTTCCAGATAGCCCGCCTTGCAGATGGTCGCCTAACGATCGTCGTATGATTGAAGTAACAGCATAGCGAGTGGCTCAGCATGGCCAGTAGCTCACGATGCTAAGACCCCGCACAGCTTTGATTGTTACCTGCTTACTACACACAATACCACAACATCCAGGTAACCTGAACGTTGTAAAAGAGGCTTGATCGTACTGTGTATGTAAGGATCTGCGCTCCGTGCAGCAAACACTAACTATATCGGTTCTTAGGATTCGACCCTGAATCCTAGCCAAGATCGCCAAGTCTCAGGCCGCCGCGCATCCGCGGGTTCGGTCCGTGAATTTAACCGTTCGTATCGCCAATCTAGCCATCTAGGCCGCATACTTGGGGTCCAGTTCATGTAACACACGGGGTTGGGGTATAGATCTTTGCTTCTTTAGTGTCGGTCCTGGCTCAGGTGAGGCCGTTGGAAGTAGTGATCTGTGAGGTTGCGTGGCAGTTCTGGTTCAAAAGAGTTGTAGGATTTAACCGTCAAGACAACTCATCTCACAAGATAGACGCGAAGGCTCTTTCCACTATTAAATATGCAGGTTGACACATATCTTCTCGTGTTCTTTCTCTATGATTATCCGCACCTGCGTTACTCACATGTGCATCTCTGCTTTACCCAACTCTATATGTTGAAAGTCAAGGCAGCCTGGGTGACTTTTGTGTGACAATCAACACCGCTCACGTCAACGCTGGCTATGCAGTATCACCTTAAATCTACCATGGTTTCCTCAACCGAAGTCGTACAACGACACATGAGGCACAGCGTGCATTACCTCGGTTACATCTGAGCCGAGAATGCCGTATTTTCCTCTCATTGATGTAGAGCTATGATGTTTGCTTACAATGGCATCGCTCTCTCATCCCTACTTTTCTCTCGGCTGTGCTGTCATCCCAACCATAGTATCTCGTTGGCCAAGTTACTTCTATCATTCTCACAATCTGACATTCATTTTAATCTGGCATTTGCTATGTACAATTGTGCGCAACCTTTAAACCTCACGCTGTACATTCCGTACAATCAACATTATCACCGCCAGTATCATGAACGAGAGATTTTCGCGTTATTGAAGACATAATATGCCCAAGAATAGGTCTACTCAAAGGATCACATCAATTCCCGCTGTTTTAGAGTGAGAGATTTTATGCCAGTTAGCGTAAAGGACTACGGGTGTCTAGAACCCTGCATGCCCAGCAGCGACGCACCCACTTCCTGCAGCTACCATATCGCTTTTCTCTCCCTCCTATGATACTGTCTGGGCTTTCGCATTAGCTCGTATCAAATTCCATCTTTCCCATTCGTTTTTAAAGATATGCTTCCGATAATCAGGCAAGCATCCAATCAGAACAGATACCACTGGACAGTTCTGGCTTGCATGCTCCCCACTCAGCATGATCCTTTTGATGTCAAAAGCATTTTGAATAATTCGCATCCTCTCTAATGTCGCCATGATGCGCTTCCAGACTCCTGCAGCTTGTTATACTTTACCTGGGAAAGGGCACCCTTCTCTTATCTCTAAACTGCAATGGGGAGTCAAAGGTTATACTATAGATATTTTTGGGCATTTCGTATGCTCTCAGGGGTTTACGGCTCAACCACAGCACGAAATGCCCTATTGTGGAAGTACCTTGGCTATGTTGTAATCAGCCCGACATCATTCATCAGATGGATAACGATTATGGTTATATTAGGATGTGTAATTTTATTTTAGCATTGTTGGTTCATTTATGACGAATCTTACGATCCAGAGCAAGTAAGATGGGGCGAAAGCTTGTCTGATAGAGGTGTGTATAGAGTAAAAGCTTAAGCGCTGGGCATTTCCCAATGAGAGAGATCTCGCCAAATTGCCTTGTATTAACAATGTGACTGCGCATCAAAATTGTATTGAACTTGGTATGGATTTACAATTATATACTTTAATCTATCGCAAAAATATATTAATGATAAAATTCTGTAAAAAGCAGGCGTGCACGAAAAATATAATGGAAACGCTAAGAGATCTTGACCTTAGTAGCGTGCATTTGTCATCTCAGATCCATCACAGGCGTTGCCTGCTAAAGCAAATTATTCCGGCAATATTGTAACAGATATATGACAGTATTCATTGTCTAAGTAACTGAATTCGATTGCACACCAGAAATGAGCGTCGTGACACATTCGCGCTCTTTATGCGCAGATTTGGTGCAGCTATACCGTTTAGATGAGAAGCGCGCAGAGAATAGGATTAGGAGGATCAGGAAACCATAGCGCTACGCGTTTGTCGTAGATACGCAGCTTCAAGCTCCGTTGGCTTTGTTTATCATCTTTACCATACTATCTTCCTTAGAACGATACTTGAGTTTGAGTGATGAGGCTGAAGTTTCTTGAAGTCCGGCCTTGTAGATATAGATCTAGTCAAACATTTAGGTTCTCTGTGGGGTGCAGATATCATTCCGCGGAACTACATATACAATTGGACACAGTCATGTGTTCGAGGTAAGTGCAGCCTGGACTTACATTTCTGTTCTGGGATATATTGGCCATTCAGTGGTAGCCAGGAAGATCGCAGAAATATACTTTGTAGGCGCCGCATCAATTTCAGCTTACTTCAGACGCCTTTAAGCCTTTTCTATCTCTAAATGCCCTTGAAAAGCCAACTATAGCCTATTGGTGACGATCGGTGTTTTGAAGTAGCATCGCGGCGCTTAATCATCAACGCTGAGTGGCCTTGCGTTATATCAACCCCGTCCTAAGGTAATGTGGCTTGCAACCTCACCTCGTTACTGTAGAATGCGCTGTGTTGCTACGCTGAGCACAGCCCCCACCATATGCGAGATTCTCAACCGACCATGATTGATTGGATCGTCAAACATTCGCCTCATTTTAGCCGCATTCATCGATACCTGCCGTATGCTTGTGACACCCAATGCAGCTGCAACTGCTGCCTGCCAGCCTGGTCCTTGAGGCGAGACTGATAAGTCCGATCTCTCCCCTAGCATATACTTGTGATTCGAAAGTCATCTCTACATTTTCATAACATGAACAATACAACGCTGACAGATTTCCTAACGCCGATCGGCGATGGCTCCTCGTGGGCAGCGAAGTGTGTACGCCGCCTTCTCGAGGCCGAAAACCTCACGGAAATAGCTGGGGGTCTGGTCGCACAGCATGGCCGCAAGCCCGTGACATTTGTCAAGGACGCATGGGATGCATGGGGTATTGATATGGAGACTTGTCATGCGTACTGCGCCAGGCAGAACTTTCCTATGGTATTGTCATCCCCTTACCAGCACACTTAACCGGAGGTACCGGTTTATGGAGTTTCCACGCATAATTTGAGTTTTAGAATTCGCGCTGTATGATTTCAACGCTAAGTTTTACCAGGTCTTTGATTTTCCAATCTTCACATCGGGTGTGACAAACTACCTCCTACCTTGGCTCGGTCTGACGGCGCAACTACCGTACGAAACGGGTTCCATATCTGAGAACTTTGAGAGCTTCTGCCTCGCGGTCGGAAGTCCGATGTTATCTACCTTCTCTCTTATGTCGACAGCTCTCAATGCCCATTCCACATCGTTGATATTCGCAGCCAAATTCGGTAACGGTAAAACTAAATCACCTTTGAGTGAGGCAATAGATGCGGCGGAGTACTTCCTTTGTAACTCTCAGCAGTCTCCCATCAGAATACAAGAAGATCAGTTCCAAAAATTGTTTGAGGAGGATACCGAGCGGTTGCGTGATCGATGGCTACCCCTCGAAGAGCGTCTCCATAAGACTCGCCGGCAGTACACCTTCTCCCTCTTTGCGCAGACCTTTTTTGCAGTCATTGCTTGGGTTTTGACCATTGTTGGATCGTACGTTACATCGCTCGGTCAGCATTCCGAAGCTCTTTTGCTCTCCTCCGGCACGCTTTGGACTTGGTTAGTTCCGGTAGTCTTGGGTTGGATGGCTGTTGGGACACAATCACGAAAGGACGCCGTCCGAGAAGCAATACAAGGCGAGATATTAAGTGGAAAGTCTGCCCCAATAAAAGCACTAGAAGTCGAGTCTGGCTTCATAAACCCGCCGAAGCTGAAGCAACTACATCATGCCCTGTGGAGTAGTGTGCAAGGAGACGAAGCACACCAGGGCCCCGCTTACAATTATGCACGCATATTGACGTATCCAAAACTACGAGACAGAATCGTTGATGAGTTCGAAAAAAGGCGCGATTTGCAGGATGCACAGCAAGTTCGAGCTGATCCTTCTGATCCTGTAGATCAGGTTCACCGAACTAACACGACCCCGGTCGCAGTCGGCTCATCTCACTATATTGATGAGCCATACATGACTTGGAAGGATGTTAAAGAGAGTTCTGATTGGAAATGGAACTTCATAATCTCCAATATTGTCGCCGTATTTCTTCAGTGGGGCGTCACTGGGTCGGCCATTGTCATATCATACCTGACAGAGGTGCGCGGTCTCGGATGTCGCTCTGGGAGTTATCTACTATACGGCATCCTCGCAACTTCCGCACACGTTCTTCTGCTGATATCTGTTGTCCTTTCACACCACGTAATGCTTATATATCAAAAAGAGCGACGGAACAGAGCAGTAGGTGCAGCGCACGAAGTTCCACGAAGTCCTCAGATCAAATGGGTTGGTAGACTTGCCGTGCTTATGCGGTTAGTTGGTAAATCTGTTGCAGTTGTCAATGCCACCTGGATCATCTTGAGTTCTATATTCGAGCTGATCGGTTTCTATGAAAGCTGCTGGTGCACTGGAACTGTCTTGGGGCTAGGTAACAGGGCTTGGGTTGTTCTCTTTGTGAGTGGTGACAAGATGAGAGATGACGCTGAAGCCTCTTGGATCGGTGGACTTACCATGAGCTTATTTACAATGATCTTTACTTACATTCTTACTAAGTCTTATGCCCAGAGCAAAATGTAAATATCCCTAATACTTTTATTAAAGCCAGATGATTAGTAAACAAAACATGATTCTCACTAATACTACTATGCGGTTATGGCTCACACATATTGACTTTTGATTCAGCGCAATATAGATGAAAGTCAGACAGATAACTTGTCGAAGTATCATCAAAAATCTTTTGAGGCAAAAATAAACAAGACTATGTGATCTCCAGCAGCATATTAGCATCAATGTTTCACGATAACTGGCTTGGTGATACTTGGAGTTCACTTTTCATACTGATCAGCTTATGAAACCAACCCTTCCTATTCCTCAGTCAAGTGCGCTTATGCTCCTCAAACCTGCTACCTTATCAATCATATCTTTAGTAGTTTCAGCTATAATGTTCACATGTGTGGGTGCTAGCTTTTTCCCTCTTCCACGGCAACAGCGACGTAGGCCAGATAGGTAATTTCATGACGATTCTTGCGGTGTGGCTTGCGCGCGAAGATCCTGCCAATCAGTTTCTACGCGATGAAACCCGGGGTTGTATTATTACTTAGAGATACATATAACACTTGAGCTTTTACACGAGGTCTGTGAACAAGGACTTAAAGAAGAAACATATCATCAAGCCTGGATTCGCTTCATGGTCATTCTTGCATCTGATGCGACCTCCTGATCAAGATGATACGAGCCCATCTTCCTTGGAGGAATAAGAGCCGCAAAAAGCATATCAATCTCACGATTTGTACGCCCCTTGAGTTCTGGGACATAGATCCATGCACCGAGAGTAGCAATAGCGGCAAGGCCGCCAAACACAAAGCCGACCTTACCTTTTAGATTTCCTTCGTCCGGATTAACCATGTATGGAATGGCGATATTCATAATAATTCCGAGAATAGATTGAGTGGCGGTGGCAAGAGCGGTGGTGTGGGCTCGAAGTCCCATGGACGACGCCTCTCCGAGAAGCACAAATGCCATGGCGCCGATGGTCATAAAGTATAGAAAGGCATAAATGACAGTACAGGAAGCCTGTACCCACTTTGAAGGACCTATCCGAATAACGTCCATAATTCCAATCAGCAATAGGAGGGTAGTGAGTGCAGCCATGCCACCAATGAATACTTTACGTCGACCGTACGTGTCGACCACGAACCAACTAGTAATGTTGCCTGCTACACCGCAAGCTGTGATGCCAACACCGAGATCGAAAGATCGACTGGTATCTAAACCAGCAAGTTGGAAGAAGTATGTCGAGAAACCGAGGACGAAAACGATGCCGGCAAAATGTTGGCAAGCAAAAACACCAGTTGAGATGCAGCTCCGAACCAGGTTGGTACCTCGGAAACAATCGAGAAACCTAGACTCTTTCTGGTTGTTCTCTTCTGAGATGGTGGTCTTAAGAGCCGCAAGTTTGTCCTCAACGTTAGTATCCTTGCCCCAAAGTTTCTGTAACGCACGGAGGGTCTCGGTATCTTTCCCATTTCTGACTAGGTACCATGGCGATTCTGGCGCGAAAGGCAACCCACACATGAGGAATAGACAGAAGAACAGTTGGATAGCGAAGGGTGCAGCATACGCCCAGCGGTCAGTCCTTTCGCCAAACGCCTTTACGACAGCATTGGAGAGGAGCTGGCCGATAGCTATTCCGAGGTTGATGCCGGCCGTTGAGATACCTCGAAGAACGACGGGGGCAATCTCACCACAAAAAAGTGGTCCTATGGTGAGATAGAATCCAAGTCCAACGCCGAGAATGAGCTTCGATGCGAGAAAGGCGCCCTTGTTCGGGAAAACATTTCTCCAAAGGCACCTCCGGTACACAGTATAATACCACACATCAGTGCTGTACGGCGACCCCATTTGTCCGCAAGTGTGCTACATGCAAAGCCACCGAATAGCATGCTGACTGAGCTGATCATGTTGAAGGCAGTCTGCTAGCTGGCTGGCAAGATTGATTCACTGTCGAGAACGTATCCAAAATCCTTTCGAAAGGAGGCAACGGAAATCATGGCTCCGTTAATCTGAGCATCAAACCCCCTATCTGGTAGTCAGCAACTTGGTTGATAACACTCTTCCTTTCCTCCTACGATCCGACGGCACATATCGACCAGAAGAAGGACCAGCCAATAAGGGCGGGGTGTTTCTTGAAGACTTGTCCCAAAGTAAGCTGATGCTCATTGATGTTGTCAACAGTGGCTGCTTGGGCAGTCTTGCTGGTTTCTCTAAAGAGTTCCTCATGATAGGTGGTAGATGCAGGCTTTTTCATCCTGAGGGCAAGACGAGTTGTGTCCTATGATGATAATGACGAGGTGTAGGCAAGAGTAATGAGCATCGTCAGCGACAGTCAGGTAAGCAGTATATATAGACATATCACTGCTGTAGATAGGACTTGAGAGTATAAGGTCACATAAAGCAAACAAACTGACCACCTTGTCGGGTACGGCAGTTCTGGTCGACCCCATGCATTGGAACCGAAGCTGGGGTAATGCGGAGGGCGATACTCCGCGACGTACATGCCCATGCTTTAAGCGTTAGACCATATCTAGTTTTAGATCGTGACTTTTATTGGCTAGACTCTGTGTCTGAGGCTTGGGATAAATGACTAGTGGGAATGTTTTGCTCACGTGCCAGCCTAAAAGGCCCAAACGATCTTAAGAGCGACATTCCGCGACATCTCCTCCGACCAAGCTGTGCCTTCATCGTTCCGCGATCGCTAACAACCAGTATGAGCTCATGTCACCAACAGTCGACAACTGTCTCGACCTCCATGCCTTCCGTTGTCACGGCTCAGAAAAGACCTGCCCCACGTGGATCCGCCTCATATCCCCGCAAACGCGCAGTCAAGGCATGCCAGGTCTGCCGGTCGCGAAAAACTAAATGCGACAACGCGAAGCCAGCATGCTCATTTTGCGTCAAGGTCGGAGCGACTTGTATTCAGACACCGGTTGATCTATCCAGCTTTGACCCGGCTAGTCTACAGATCTTACAGCGACTCGACGATCTGGAACAGCTTGTTCGCGAGGGCAATCCTGATACCTTCGATCATTCCATTGCCATACCAAACCAGTTAAGTGAGAGCCTTCATCCAGCTCAACTGCTGCCATGTCCTATAGATTCAATTCTAGAATGGATAAGCTTGAGAGAACTGCTACCACAACCACTAAACGGTCCGGCATTTCTGTGCATCAAGAAGTCGGTATAAATGACAGCATCTCCGCCACTCTCGGGACTAGATGAGTTTGAGCCTCACCGGGTCCGATCTCTACTCGACAATTTCTTCAATTTTGTTCATGTGAAAAATCCCGTTCTAGATGAACAACAGACAAGGAGAACTGTGAATCGGGTTTGCCTCCATGGCATTGACTGGTCACCGGATGCTTGTCTTTCGTTGTTGATTTGTGCACTCGGTACAATAGCCACTCCCCTGGATGGCGGGTATGTGCCTCGTGATTCAGAGGCTTATATGACGGCCGAGTCTTTCTTTTTAACTGCGAAGAAAAGATTGGGGTTGATTTTGGGCACATCAAGCCTTATTGAAGCTCAATGCATGTTCCTTGCAGTAAGTAATGTTCGGAATTTAATACGAGAGAGGTACTAACCCAGTCTAGGGGGTATACAGCATATGTAAGTCGTCTCATGATGAACCAGATCAGAAACTTACATCTAATACTGCCTAACTAGGCACTTTTGATAGAATGGCAGCTTGGCGTTACTTCATGCAATCATTAGCTTGCTGCCGGACCTTCCAATCGCTGATAGGGTTTAGACGAGAATATGGAGACCAGCTGGATGAGGCCGGCCGTTGGTCAGCAGCTGCGGAGCAAGCAATATATTGGTCCGCTTGGAAGTCGGAGCGTGAGGTAAACCAAGAACTCAACTTGCCCGGCTTCTTATTTTCCGAACTTGACGCTGGATATCCGCCATTATTCCCTACACCACCGAGCCACGATAGCGATGCTACGACGTTACATGCTCTGAGACAGAGACGCGCGAACACACTTCTTGGTATTTCTACCTTTCTGAGATATCGCTATTGCGTCTCCGGCGCCGCATGGCCAAAGAGATCAAGGAATCGACATCACAAGTCGGCCAGAGTCATATCGACAGACTTGCTCAAGAAGTCGCGGACCGTGAAGCGCAAGTCTCGGATTGGGTTTGCGCATCACCTCGAAATATGTCTATAAACAACCCACCCGAAGAAGACGATGTATGTCGATTTGTTCTTCGTGGTCACCTGATTAATGTTTGGGAAATTATCTACTGGCCATTCGTTGAATGGGCAATAAATTCAACCATTGTCATGGAGGACGAACCATTGTTGAGGGAATATGCAATGAAAGGTCTGCAAATCCACATGGAACGCATTCGTGTCAATCGTGCCGGATTCGCGCACCGACATCATGGTACCTTCTACCTGATCAAGTCTTGTACTCAGAGTGCGCTCATTCTCCTGGCTGCAGCGAGAAGCCGCAACTTTGTAACAGACCAGGCTGAGAATTCGCTCCACGTCCCCATTGGGTGGCAGAGTGCCGTTAAAGAAGTCATTCACTTGCTAGAGGCTTGGGAACAGGAGTCGGCAGATCTATCCAGTATGGCCAATACTCTCCGCCTCATGTATCGGAATTATGAAGGAACGACCTAAGCTTAGCTGCTTAACTACGTTAGACATTCCTGGTAAGGTATCGCGTCGCGGAATATCGCTTTTATCTGAGCTCCACATGATCTCACTAAAGGATAACCCATTCGGAACCCTGACTCGGGAACTGACCCTAACGAATGAGCTTCTCTACTGTGCTTGCGGTCCAATCAGGTCGACCTTACTGTATCAGGACGATCCTCCACACCTCCACACCTGCGGAGTGTCGAACTTTGTCTCCATGGCCTTGTCTTAGGAGCTTATAATGCCTTTTACTTGTCCCCCACATGCTGAGTGCTTTGCGTTCTTTTAAGAGGCTTGAACATCTCGTCGACTTTCTGTATCCAACAATCTTTTTCCACTTGAACTCATAATACAGCCAATCTACTAATTCGAGTATTCTCCTTCCACAATGGCAATCCACACACCCAACCCACCCTGTCAGCCTTTGCGCACATCGGGGGAGGCAATTGTCAATGCTGCTGGACAGCGCGTTGTGCTCAAGGGGACAGCTCTCGGTGGATATTCGAACATGGAGAATTTCATTACCGGCTATTCTGGTCATGAACATGAGCACAGGGCAGCACTTGCTTCAGTTCTAGGCAAAGAAAAGGCACAATTCTTCTTCGACCGCCTACTGTACCATTTCTTCACAGAAGCTGATGCAGAATTCTTTGCATCGCTTGGTATGAACTGTATTCGTATCCCGTTAAACTATCGCCACTTCATTGACGACCAAAATCCAACCCATTTCAAGAAGAAGGGATTCGAATTGCTTGACCGCGCTGTCAACATTTGTGCAAAATACCACTTGTATGTCGTCCTCGACCTTCACGCTGTTCCGGGAGGTCAGAACCAGGACTGGCACTGCGACAGTGGTTTGAACAAGGCATTATTCTGGGACTTTCGCGTTTTCCAAGACCAAGCTATCGAGCTATGGATAGCCATTGCTGCACACTACAATGGAAACCCTGTGGTCTGTGGTTATAATCTCCTGAACGAACCAGCGGATTCCCAGCATGTTCGCTTGATCTCATGGTATGAGCGTGCGGAGAAAGAGATCCGAGCTGTAGACCCAGAAACAATACTTTTCATCGACGGCAACACATACGCAATGGACTTTACCTGCTTCCAGAATGTGCTTTCTAACTCCGTCTACGCATGCCACAATTATGCAATGTTCGGTTTCCCAATTCCAGGACAGCCTCTCTACACCGGAAGCGAAGACCAAAAGAACAAACTCATACGACAATTCGACCGGAAGATGTTGTTCATGCGAGAAAAGAAGGTTCCGATCTGGAATGGTGAATTCGGTCCAGTATATGCAAATGAGCATACCGACCCAGAGGCAGCGAAAACCAACAGTTCGCGTTATCATATGCTGCAAGATCAGCTCGAAATATACGCACGGGATCAAGTATGTTGGATTATTTGGCTCTACAAAGATATCGGTTACCAAGGCATGACGTATGTTGGCCTAGACACGCCATGCATGAAGCTCATCGCGCCCTTTGTTGCCAAAAAGCAAAAGCTTGCTCTCGACTTTTGGGGCGTCGTTGACAAGGATGGTGTCAAAGACGTATACGAGCCATTCATTGCAGGTCTGAAAAACATGGTCCCCGAGCATCTGCAAAAGAAGATGTACCCCAATACCTGGATATTCGATAGGCAGGTAGAGAGAGCCGTCCGAGAAGGCCTTATGAGCGAGTATCTTGGTTGGGAATTCGCTGATTTATTCGAGGGTAAGACTGAGGAAGAGCTCGAGGAGTTGGCAAAGAGTTTTGCTTTCGAAAACTGCATCAAGCGTGATGGGTTGAACATGATCTTGCAAGAAGATGGCCGTAAGACAGCAGCACCCTGAATTTGGGAGTACTAGAAAGCGTCAAATAGAGAATTTACGAGTTTTTGCCAACTTCACATCTATCAAGTAATGCATGTCATCCAGGGTGATTCACTTTTCATCATGCTTGAGTGATGAAAGAACTTCATATGCACCTATTCTTTCACTAGGCCAGCAACCTTTTCATGACTTTCATGACCTTCTAATTCCTCATCGTCTGTTGGTGATTGCCCAATGACGCTCCCCCATTCTATACCGAGACTGGCTAGCAGAGTTAGGCATGACAATCCAAGGGCAAGGTACCATATAGACCGTATGGCGTCATTGTATGCGAACAGAACCGCTCCCAATTGTCCAGCTGGAGCATCTTCCCTCACGGATATCGCCCCACTGGAACCGATGCCCTTCAAATCGGTGTCAGGTAGAATTGGCTCCAACAATTTGGCCAATTTGCTCTGCAGCAAGGCCTGTCCCACGGTGACGAAGACTGTAGACCCTAAGAAATTGGCTTGGTTGATAACCGCGTATCCGATCGATAAATCCTGCTTGGCGAGGACTGTTTGAGCTGCGATGTTAGGGCCCTGAAGCGCGAGGCCGAGGCCAATCCCTACTACGATCTAATGTTTCTTAACAAAAAAGCATTCGTGATGATTGAAGTATAGGTCGTGCGTACCTGAAATCCAATCCATTTCCCGCTTCCGACATCAACCGACCACGTGGACATCAGGCCGGAACCTACAATCACAATCGCAGCGCCAACCAGAAGTGGGGGTAGATAGTAACCTATTTTGCTGGTCACAACACCACTCGTAATGACTGCAACTACCACGCTGAGGAGGAGTGGTATCAGCGACAGTCCAGAATCCTGCGGCGATTTGCCTTGCACTACCTGAAACCATATCGGCAGGTAGAAGGCAAAGAGGACAAGAACGGAGCCAATGCCAAGACTAGCTATGGAACCTGCGAAAATGCTGCGTTGCGATATGATCCGGGGAGGTATTGTGCCATTTTCACCTCTCCAAATCTGAAATCCGACGAACGCGATGGCAAATGTGCCAGAAATGACAAACAATGCGATGATAACGCCACTGCCCCATGCATACTCGTTACGGCCAAACTGAATGGCGAGCAACAAGCACACGAGCGACGTTGCGATCAGAACGAAGCCTAACGGATCGAGCTCGAAAAACTTGTCTCTCAAGGTTATTGCTCGTTTTGCTGGTGGTGGACAATTCGGTGTGAGTAAGACCAAGAGTACTATAGAAATCACTCCAACAGGTAGGTTGATCCAAAAGCACCATCGCCACTGAAATTGTGAGCAGAATGCTTCAGGTGAGACTACATGGGGATACACACCGTAATTGATGTGAGGTAGCCTCCAAGGATAGGTCCCAATATCGAAGTTATACCAAAGACGCTTCCAAGACTTCCAATGTACTTTGGACGGGACTGCATCGGAACAAGGAAGGTGATCAACAGGAAAGCACCCGGCGATACGCCCGCTCCCCCTATTCCTGAAATAACTCTTCCTACGATCAAGGCCTTGGATGATGGCGCTGCTGCGCATATGATCGAGCCGACTTCGAAAATGGCAATATTGAGTACCATGGTCCATTTCGCGGAGTAGTAGCGGTAGATGCGTCCGAAAGAAAGTTGAAGCACGCAGAATGGAAGGAGGTACCCCGATTCGTACCAGGCTATATCCCCAAAACTCTGAAATTGTTGCGAAATGGTTGGCACAGCTGTACCGATGATTGTTCGATCCTGCGAAAAATGTCAGACAGTCAATGTCATCATAACGTTAAAACACTGACCAGAGCCACGACGAAGAATGCAAGCCAGATGGCAATCATCGCCGTAAAGACGATCTTGAATGGTGGGTACGCTTTCTCGCCATGTTCTGTTGAAGTTTCCTCCCTGTCTGTTTTCGACATATTAGTCATGGTCGAAGGTGTAAAATGGCTGGGTCTGCTTAAGATGCATGTGAGCTTTTCCTGTAGTCGAAGGAACGGCCGTCTTATGTATTCAATGAAAAAAGCTGTAGAAAATATTTTGCACACAACGGCCTCCGTCTTCATCAAGAGACAGTGCTGTGAGTTTGATTGGGGCGCCTAACAGATGCTCGGGGGCGGGACCGAGACCGAGCTTTCGGTGATCGCATCACTCCGAACACTTTACACCGCACACCATGACATACAGTCAAGCTTGCAGACCATGCGCAAAGCGCAAAGTTCGGTGCGACAAATTAGAGCCATGTTCGAATTGCAAGCGCCGAAAAACTGATAAATGCACGTATCCTCCCCGTACCCCCTCGGATCGCATTCGAGAGCTCGAAGGCCTTGTCCGCGAGCTCGTTCACTCCGCACCCACTGATGGCGCGTCTTCATCACGTGATGGAAATGGCACGCAGCAAGGCACTCATGCCATATCTGGAATCAGGAGCAATGATCCGATTCTGGTAGAAGAGGATGGCACAGTGCAATATCTGGAGTCGTGAGTGCATTAACGCCCATGAAATAAGCATCGCTAATAATTTCTAAAGGCGTTCCTGGAGGCCTTGGAGAGCAGATAGCGGGCCTGATCAAGGGATGCGACCTCCAGGAGACTTTACCACGATATCACCTCCCAAGTTGCCGCATGCACTAGCGGGCGTTCTGCCTAGCCACAACGCCCCTACCATTGCAAATCCACCAGTTGATACACATCGGGCCCGTGTTCTGTGGGATACATTCAAGGAACGCGTCGAGCCTTTGGTCAGGGTTGTATTTCGATGGCAAATAGACAACCTGATGAGTCGAACAATGTGCGCCGATTCTACGCCACTCTCAAACCTTGAGCAAAGCCTTGTCAATGCTATTTATTACGCCAGCGCCAATAGTCTCACTGACGACCAGTGTATGATGCTTCTGCAAATACCAAAAAGTACTCTTCTTTCCCATTGCCAAACACAGTGCGAACAGTCTCTTCTTGGACCAGATCTCTTTTGCGTTACGGATATCTTGACAATTAAGGCGGTCATATTTTACATCGTAAGCTACCAGCCACACATGACAGCTCATGAAACTGACGAGAATAGGTCGCAAGTATAGGCCGACTCAGCACGCAAAGTTTATGGTCCATCATTGGCATGACTTTGCGCAACGCAGAGAAGCTAGGACTACATCGGGATGGATTGCTACTCGGTCTTGCACCAATTCACGTCGAAGATCGGCGACGCGTTTGGTGGCAGCTCCAGCACCTTGACTTGGCCTTAGCTGTAAGGATTGGCCTTACTCCGATGACTTTATCAGCTGGCTGGGATGTGGAGATGCCTTCGAACATTGAAGATGATGATATCACACCGACATGTACCTCAATCCCACGGCCCAGAACAGGATTGACAGCCATATCATACTGTCTTTTCACTTACTGGGTTCTCAAACAGCAAAGGCAGACCTTTCTCGCCAAATACGGCCATTTCGAACTGTCTTGGCAGATCAACAGTAAGGTTAAAGAGAGCGCTAAGGACGACATGATGACTCAACTGGAAGCTGGGATTAACATAGAATTTCTACAATACTGTGACCCCATCAAGCCTTTGGATGTAATTCTCCAGCTATTCGCAAGACTCTTCATCACTTCGATGCATCTCAGGATCCTCCATGGCCGAGTATTCTCCGGAAAGGGTGATGATCGCCCAAAGCTTCTCCAAGCATCCACACAAACCTTACGGTACAACATCGCTATCCAAAGTCAACCGTCTTTGATACAGTTCCGATGGATGAGCAAGGCATGGTTCAACTGGCAAGCATGTAAGTTCAACGCGACACATCGGACCTAAGATGCTGACGGTGGCAGTCATGTGTGTTCTCATCGAAGCCCGAGACGCTACCGACATGATCCGGGCACAAGAACTATGGAAACTCATGCTAGAAGTGTATGCGGCGCATGACGAGCTGCTTGATTTTGCTAGGGATCGAAGAAGGATACAAGCAGCAGAAATTATCCTTACAACATGGCATAGTCACAAAGAGAAATTTGCGGGTCACAGTCCTGACAAGCCAGAAATGCTCTCCAAGCTCTCGCTTGAACTAGCCACGTACCGCGCAGGCTTGGAACCTCTCGCTGAGCCAGCTATACGCAGGGCTGGGAATGCCTCATTGGCTCCAGATACGCTGGTCGAAGGAATTGCGATTGAACAACATTTTTCATTTGACCTGGACTTTCAAGATGTCGACTGGAGTTTTTGGGACAGCATGGAGTAAACCTCCCGATATCACTTCCAGAACTTGCTCAAGCGGTCTTTGACTGTCAGCTGAAGTTTTCCGTAGGTAATGGTTGTACATGCTGCGCCCTTACAGTTGAAACCGGCAAAGCAGAGATCGATGTGAAAAACATATCTCACGTATCTGACGTGCTGACTGTCTACACTGGAATTGTCATCGGCCAAGACAGCGATATCATTCGCCTCGTGCACTATACCACTCAAAAATGACCTAAGTGTTCTCCATCGTGGCTGAGCCTGAGGGCGCACTAGTGCATCGCTGGAATCTGTCTGATGTACCTATTATTAACCGAATTCACAAGTGGTCCGTTCACCACGGACCAGGAATTTGAGAGAAGGCTTTGCCACCATGAACTCCTTAGATACCGCTAAACACCTTAGCGGATATGCAATTCAGACCAAAGCTCACATGGCTCACCCCCTGCAGACACCTGTTGTCTATTGTTCTGCACGGTTATCATTAGATATGGCTATCTGGAAAACATCATCTTTGCTTGAACAGAGAATTCAATGGCTCATATATTGGTGAAGTACTCTACTAGACTACAAGCCGCGATTGGAGTTGCAAGCACTCTTTTCACCAACGACCGCTCGCGCCTATCTACAAAAGTTCCTCCAGGCTCACCCTCAGCCAAATGAATTTCATGAGCGTATAGAGGCACCATGACGTCCAAGGCTATACGAAAAACGCCCATTTCATCACTCTCTTGAGGAAAATCCCATCCCCGAGGATTACGATGCTACCGGGCAGACAAATCAGATCCGCAGCGATCCATCGCATTTTTACCGTATGAAAGGCATAGAGATAGTCACTTCAATTCGTCCGAGACTGTCACAAAGGTGGGTGTAAAAACCATTTGGTTTCTAAAGACTGTCAGCGTCTCGCTACAAAATTTTCAAAACCCACGGCTGCATCTGATTGGCCAGACTTCGTAATAGCTTGCGTCATTTCCATCTTCCTCTGTTTTCCTTCTCACCCCCAAACTATGACGGAACCAGACACATTTGGTGATCTACCGACGCTTCGTACCTTCTGCCCCGTAGGAACAACAGGAATCTACGCCTATTACAAAGGGCGCACATGCCCCTGGCGCTCCTCAAACTGGTATGATGAGACCTTGGCCTTGAGCGTGGCTACCTACAGCATCGTCAGCGGGGACTCCGCCCTTCTCTTCGACGCAGGTCTGACGCCTGCTCACGGGGCGTACATGCTCGCCCATGTACGAAGTTTGGGCGCAAGAAGTGTGACGACGGTATATAGCCATTTCCATGCCGACCACATCGCTGGGGCTTCTGCTTTGCGGGATACGAAGATTGTTGCACACAAAAGCACGCAAGAGAGAATGAGGCAGAATGCTGAGAAGTTGAGAAACCCGGGTGAGGGCGGAGGACCCAGCATCGACGTTATGTTTCCCACGGAGACATATGAGAAGAGCTTGTCGCTCCTAGTCGGCGATATCTTAGTCGAACTGCATAATTTCCACATTCACACCGCAGATTCCACATTTCTCTTCCTCCCGGATGTAGGCTTGATTTTTGCTGGGGATATGCTCGAGGACACTGTGACGTATCTTTCCGAGCCAGAGGATCTCAGAACTCAACTAGAGGATTTGGAGCGTATGGCGCAATTGCCTATTAAGAAAATCTTTCCTGCGCATAGTAGCCCGGACCGGATCAAAGCCGGAGGGTTTGATAAGTCGTTGATTGACGCCACGATCAGGTATTTGAAGGCATTAGATGAACCTGTTAAGAAGCCTGTTGCTTGGGAGAGAAATCTCAAAGATGTGGTGAAAGACGATTTAGTGGCAGGGAGACTGATCTTTCTTGAGGCGTACGAGGGCGTACACCAGGAAAACATTGAGTCCATGAAGGAAATACGAGATGAAAGCACCGCCGATATGATGAAGAAAAGTGGAGAAGGCAACATTGATATATGGACCTAGTTTGTATGCCCTCTAGGATGTCTACTGTTTTATATAGGTACGTTTCTCACCTCGTGTTGGCATTGTGTGCCACCCCCTGTATCTATAATCTGTCGCAATGCTCCAGATAAGAGGATATTTTCTACTTCTTCTTTGTGACTTATATTAGCTCGAAAGTCTGTTCAATCACAGGATCGCTCGCCAATCTCTCCCCCTTCATCCATTTGTCATTGTAGAAGAAACATGGCGCTAGAACCGAATATATCCCTTTCCGTTCCTTCCGCAGGACAAACGGCACACGTCCACCGTAAAAAATGACATCATCATCGCCTGCTTTGACATTCTTGGAGGTAAGTACGAAGTCGCCATGAGTGTTGCAGTAGAGCTTTCGATTCTCAGTCGGTGGACGTCCCATGGTAAATGTGATGGACCTTGAGCGAAGTTCACACTCGTCCATATGGGGTACTAGAGCTTTAAACTTCCCTCGTAATCTATCTTTATGCTAAAATGTTGGAAAGCTAGTATGGCTTTTGGCGCGAGCCTGGCTTTCCATGTACAGTTTTTGCAGATCGGTACTCTCGCGCTTTGATACCATGAAAGGCTTTCGACCAGGCTTGATAACCATATAATAACTTAGGTCGGCAGAGGTTCTGTCTTGGAGAGGCTGAGGCGCAAGGACATTCTTTATTCGTGCGATGCGTACGCCTTGGAGCGATAGAGAGAAGGGCAAATCAGTAGGCCGCACGATCGCTGGTCTTCCGCCAGATGCATTGTAGACTCCATACTTCGCGGAGAAGCTGTCTCGAAAACGTTCGTTTGATGTAAAGATGTTTATTACCCACAAGGGGGCTTCCTGCAGCAGGGGATCATCGCGGGTCATATCTACAGCTATAAGGTAATCAAGTGGGCTAACTATTTCCGATGGCGGACTCATATTCAATGCCGATGTTGCATTGAAGGTTACTGTGTCTCGAGAGATAGGATAGGTCCCATTGGTCGCATCCTTGTAAGATAAATCGTGAATAGCAGTCAACGATCTCTCTCTCAATTTCTTCGATCTAGTACTGTGAGCTATGGGGGCACGGTCCGCCGGATCATGCTGCAAGTATGATCTCAAATTCTGATTTTGAACACTCCTCTGAAAAGAATGAGAACTACTGGTGTCACTGCCTCTACTATTCTTGTCATGGGGTGATAAGGAAACGTGAGACCTCGAAAGCTGCCATCGTCTATAGTTCTCCATGACTAGTGTCAATGATCGCCCTGAGAGTATTAACCAGGAATGGTTGAAGAAATCTATATTTTGAAATTGCGTCTTGAGAACAGTAGTCCCGAGTAAGAGCGCAAAAGCCACCAGTTCATTCCACTGTACCTGCGACTGGCCGCTGAAAACAGTGACTCGCCGTGCGCTATTCCGATCTATTTGAGCCATTACGACTTCCTGAATGACCCAAATTCTACGAAACGAAGGACGGGAGAAATAGCGGTCTGCACAATCCACAATCAATTTCAGCATGACGAATGGTGCAGGCCTGTCCTTGAATATTGCGTGGAGATACTCAGTGGCGTCACCACCAAGAGATTCGAGCGCAAAATATTCCGTAGTGAGGTACAGCAGCTTTTCATTTTTCAATGCTTTTTCATACCAGCGCGTTGCTTCGAAATCCCACAAGCTAAAAAGCGGTCGCTCATCCGCGGTATTGTCGTCCGAAGCCGGATATCTTTCCACCGAGGATAATTCAGGGACACTGGACGCAAACACTTTCTGGGCCTCGACCATGATATTGCTGTACACGTCCGCCTCTCCTAACCAGACCAGTACCTCTGATGCTGAACCGTAAACCAAGCCCATGGAGCTGACCTGGTGAGTTTTTTCGACAGCATTGTCTTGAGCTATACAAATAGCATCAATCCAAAGAACTCTATGTTCGTCAGGTTGTCGTAGTGTGCGAAGGAGTGCATGAAGGTTTCGTGTTATCTGATATAGTTGCGCCGTCCACGCTTCTTGTGGACTCTTTGCCGTTGCTTCTTTTGTTTTGGCGCATCGAAGGGTGAACCCAAGGGTATCATTAATTTTGCCCTAGCAGTACGAGACCGCTTGGTATGATGTAGCTGGAGCATGGGTTTGCGATCCTCGCAACTTGAGATAACCAAGAAAGCCCGAGAGAGGCGCGTCGCCTTCGCCCGGATCAACAGCAACATAGCGAATCTCGTTGACCTTTAGATCAAGGGGCAAATAGGCGGATGTATCGTTTCTAACCCCTCGAAATGGAAGTGTAACATCGCTTGTTGTTGCACCGAGGCCTCGCTTCTTGGGTGGAGGTCCAGCTGCACGACCTTCCGAAGAGGGCCTGCTGCGCTTTATAGTTTTCAGACTTTGAATTGAAAATTCGCTGGTTCATATAGATTTCGAAAAGATTCGTGACTGCTATGTACTTGGACGATGCCCCTTTTCACAAAATTAATATAGAATGAACGTATTGGCTTGTCTCAGCCTCTTGTCTTGACACTAGCTGATTGGCGGCTCAGCCCGTCTCGCATCCTTCTGTGGATCACGTACATGTCAGCGATGCGAACCAATGCACACGCACTTCGCTCAAGCCAATCAAAACGTTCATATCGAAGCGTTACATAGCTGCTTTAACACTGTTAAAACACTCAATAGTAAAGACGTAGGTAGTTGTGTTCTACGCAAGATAACTAGGTATAGTAATGTTGTTTGGTAATGCCAGCACAGCAATGGATCATTCATAGTAGCGCCCCGCCGTCCCCACGCGCAAATCACCAGTCCAATGCGCTCCGCCAACAACAGCTATGTTACTATCCACAGCTATGGCCAGGAGGAAACAGAGAGCACACCGTGGTACTGGCGCCTGATCGCCCTGGCAGCTTCATGGATGATACTAGGAGGGTGCGTACCGTCGGCAGTCCGCTTCAGTCAGCCCAAACTAAAACATGCTCGCAGCTATCTCCTCCTGCCCGGACTATACGCCAAAGACGCCCAGTTACGTTTCACAGAGGCTGTTCTCTCTGTATTCGTTGTCGCACTGCTGACCGCCGGCTACTCGTTCACTGCGCTGCTGTGCTTCGCCTGTCGCAACAAGCGCTTCCAGGCTGAAGGGGTTTCCCTGTGCGCAACCACAAAGGCTCTATACAACAACAAGCAAAATGCTGACGATTGCACAGACCCGCCCTCGCATCCTCTGCCCTCGGCCTCATTTCCATAGCTTACAACTTCCTGTCTTCGCGCGCATACCAGTGGGGCACTTCTGCCACAACCGGTACCGTCTTGAGCGCCACCACAACCCTCACCTACACCGTCTTATGCATTCACACCTTCCGCCGCCTCAACAAGCCCGTGCTGCAACAGCCCGACCCCGCGCCAACCTATGGTCAGAACAATCCTACTACAGCAATTTTGTCACAAACATGTACCCAAGCGTCTTTCAGACGCCTTCGCAACCCCCGCCTGTGGTATACACTGAAGACGACCGCGTCAACCAGCAAATGGCCCTTCTCCTACATAAATTAGACTCACGACCCAGTCCAGATGCAAACAGCACCTTTAGAATCGATCTTCCCGAAGACCCGGATCAGACCGAAAGAGAAGCACATAGCCAAGAGCGCTGCGCAAGTTAGCAGCTACTCCTTCGAAGGTCGAGGTAGGCTATACCAAGACGCTGCTGCAGGCCGGTACGCCTTGGCAGGTAGAGATGAGCAAGCCTGCGAGGCTGCCCTCGCTTATTCTAAAGTTCTACACGAGGCCTTAATATGTCTGCTAGAGGCGTTTAATCACGATCTTAAGACACTACGTGTGAGGTGTTTCGCAGATAGGCACAATATATATCAGATGAGTAGATTAAGACGAATCCTTGGGGGGATACCCAAGGATTCTGGTAGGGCTATATACTCTATCTCTATGGCTGTCGCGCCTCCGGCCCGAGTAGTCTCCGACGGGTCCCCGAGGGCTGGCCTCTCCTTTCTAGAGTATCGTGACAGGTAAGCTCTAACTAGAAGTAGAACTTTATTATCTTTAATACTATTACTATATTTCTTTAGTAGAGTATTACTAGATCTACTATTATTACATTGTGCCTAATAGAGGTCTATAGTCTTAGATATTATTCTAGAAGTTATCTACTATACAGCATCCTCGCTACTACGGCCTATATTCTTCTACTAATATTAGTCTTTCTATCGCATTATATAATATTTATATATTAGATAGAGTAATAGAGAATAGTAATAGGGGTAATAAGTAAAGTTGCCTATAGTACCTAGATTAAGTAGATTAGTAGACTTACTATACTTACGCAGTTCTTTAGTAAATCTATTACTATTTTCAATGCTGCCTAGATTATCTTAAGTTCTTTATTTAAGCTAATTAGTTTCTATAAGAGCTACTAGTACACTAGAACCGTCTTAGGGCTAGGTAATAGGGCTTAGGTTCTCCTCTTTGTTGGTGGTAACAAGTTAAGAGAAGTAGCGGAAGCATCCTAGATCGGTGGACTTACTATAAGCTCGTTCACAATGATTTTTACATACTTTTTTTGAAGTTCTGTATCTAGAGCGAAACTTAGACATACTCGAAACCACTGATGCATCTATAGTTGGTAAGTAAGTCCTATCCTTGATCACTTTATAGTCATATCTCATATGGAAAAATCTTCATTTAAACATAGTAGAGATGTACTTACAAATAGAGATGTAGCGCTGACCTGGGCGATCCCTGGGTCTAGTCAGGATACGAATGGAATGTGAATCGGGGTCAGGTTTGCTAATGCTACTGGGGTCTTGTGTTGTTACAATATAGAAAGACGTGGTTCTGTTTTAACTGGCTCTCCCGCAACTTGATAAACTGGAAATCACCATTCTATATTATAGTAAATTACTGCTTCTTAGAAGAGATATAGAAGGTTATCATTGAGTATGGCAAATACCACTGCTTCATAACCTGACTGCTAAGAGTGGCAGTTGTCATGGTTATTTACTCTATACTATCTTGACAGCATAGGCGGCCTTATTTGATTTTCCGGTTTCACCGGCTACGGAAGATGTAGTCATTCTTCTAATCTCTATGCGATAAGGTGACACAATGCCATCATTGCAACATGTAGCGAGCCAATCAATCACGTCAGACAAGCACGCGCTCCTTGCAGATATCAGCATCACACACTCTTCTACACTTCAGAAACCGTTTCGACTCGAACCTCCGTCTTGTGATACCATCTTAAACTCGGTTGCATTCATCGAAACGTGGGGTTTACCTTCTACCTCCCACAATTGTGTAAGCGCCAGGTAGAGTGGCTGCCCATGAAACACAACACCGTCTCACGTGCCTGCGAGGTTGCGGCGCAGCGCCTGGGCGTGTACTCGATGCCACAGTGAAGAGATCGACTTCACATAAAAGGCATCTTGAAGTTCAACCATCTTTCATTAGACCTCGCACACGTTTTATTCTACCTTTCTTTTAACACCCAGATTGCACGCGGGCCATGAACGAGCATCATCTGGGGACCGCTCTCAGCAGACATTCTGACTTGTTGGCGCAACTTGGAGATCGAGAGCCAGCAAGTTTGATCGAGGCTCAGGCAGTCATCGAGAATATCAGGGCTGAGAAGGGTTATCTGGACAGCGAGACCCTACAAGATCTTCACAAAATCAACGAGCAGAGTCGGAAGAAGATTCTGCATTTAGTGAAACTAAAAAGAAAGACGGAGGCGGCATACACAACGAGGTATGACTTTCCACATCACCTCGGCATCAATTATTGAAGTCATCTAGTATTTCCGAACAACTTTACTCATCGAAGTTCCGTTTTTTGTATGAACTAATCCAGAATGCGGATGATTCTTCTTACCGTGTCTCCACATCGGCATGGCTACGCTTCGAAGTTACGCCAGAAAAGTTCGTGATTGAGACGAACGAACTCGGGTTCAAACGAGATAACATCGAGGCTATCTGTGCGACTGGGCGAAGCTCGAAGAAGTCGTCGGCGGATGATGATCATATTGGCGAAAAGGGCTTTGGTTTCAAATCAGTCTTTTCTATCGCTGAAAAAGTCCACATACAATCTGGCTGGTGGTCATTTTGCTTCAGACACCGGAAAGGCGAGGATGGGCTCGGAATGATAACGCCATTGGATGCGGAGCCCAATGTATTGCCCGAAGGAGTAACAACCAGAATCTCAATGCAGTACTCGGAAGAAGCGAGACAAGACTATCAGCGTCTTGTCGAAGCTGTCCGGGAACTACCAGATACGACTATCCTATTCCTGCAGAGGCTTTGCGAGATTCACATCAACATTCTTGATGATACTGAACAGTACGAAAGGACCAGTATTAGCAAGCAATACGATTTGGGAAACCGCACATGCACCATTGAGCGTCGCCAAGTCTCTCAGACTGCCGATAGAGTAGACATCTGCAGATATCATCTATTTCGCAGCACTGTGCATAACATGCCTGTGCACGAGCGTCGACAAGACCGCACCGAAGCGAAAATTGAGCTCGCCTTTCCGTTCGATTCCATCACCCGGCAACCTAAGCTCTCGAAACAAGGTCAGCATATCTTTGCATTCTTGCCGTTACTGCGGCTAGCCCAGCTTCAGGTTCGTCATCCAAATAGTGCACAAGCTCCAGCTAATGATGAGACCTAGTTTTTGATACACTCCGATTTTATAACTTCTGCAAGCCGGGAAAGTGTTATCGATTGTCCATGGAATCTCAAACTGTGCGAAGCAATAGCAGATACGTTTGTGTCTGCTGTGAGCGGCACATTTGCCAGACCAGATCATCACTGCAATCACTCATGGCTGGACTGGCTACCGAATTCAGGGATGGATCGTCCTTGGAGTTCACTGTATACTTATATCGTGAAGACGTTATCTACAAAGCCGGTTGCTCAGACTTGGGAGAGCGCACGGTGGGAGGTACCAAAACAGTTGAGGATTGTATTGCCAAACGCTATGCATCACGGATTGCCCATCCTCCCCGATTTACAAGATGAGATCTACCTGGCTCCAGGATACACGACTAGACAAGTATCACGACTAAGGGAGTTGGGAGCTAACAACCTCTATTGGGATGAATTGATCGACCGCCTTCAAGCTGATTTGTTACGACCAGGGTCAAGACTCAAAACGACCCTGGCTACTGATCCATGGCATGAATCTTTCGCTGGTCTCTTCCTTAAAATCTTTGAGACTGACGAGACGGCAATGAACAGAATAAAGCAAAGAATTCGAAGATTGGGCATCATTCCATTGCTTAATGGAATGCAATGGACTGGCGCACCTGGAGCTAGCATGGGTGGCTCTGAGAAGGTTTATTTCTCGTATACCGATCAAACACCGATTCCAGACCTATTCAATATGCGACTCCTCGACAGGTCTGCGTCTCGAAACACAAGGCGTAGAGCATTTTATAAGGCCTTAGGCGTCAAGGAATGCACCCGAAGCACAGTGTTTGCGAAGATCAAAGAGAGCCATCAGTCCCAGCCACCAACTTGCGATGCAATTGCTGATCTCCAGTATCTGTACCATCAACGCTACGAATCAGATGACCTCAAGAGCTGGATTTGGGCACCTCTGACAACTGGCAGCGCCATCAAAGCTGCCAACAAGATATTCTACTTGCCGACGAATGGTGAGTTTGATCTGTACCAACTTGTGCCGTCATCGAATCGATGCTTTCTTTCGAAGACACTGTATGACATCGAGCCTTCGGATGTACTCGTGAACAACGAAAGCTGGCGCGATTGGCTTGCCCGAAGCTTTTTGGCACAAAGCCACCCGTTGCTTATAGGCGGCCCATCGTTGAATTGGAATGGCCATGAGCTTTCGCCGTCCCTGCAGGATGTTTTGAAGCATATCCCAGCCAAATTTCTAGGAACACTCCGCGCCCATTGGCAAATCTATCAAATTCGGGCTCACTTGGTCGAAAAACCTCTACGCGCGTGTCATGTTCCGTGCATGTCGGGAACTTCTGCACCATTGGCGCTCGCGTATCTCCCAACGATAGACATCATGAACGAGATATCACGACTCGGCATTGAGGTCGATGCCGTACAGCTGTTGAGTGTGACTGAAGGCACACTCGGTGAGGCTACCTACAGGTCATGGAAATTTCTTGAAGACTTCGGTGTCACCTCTAGGCCTAATTTGAAGTTCTATGAGCTAGCTATTGAGTCAAAGGCTAAGCAGACCACGAACGTTGATGTCAATGTGATCGCGGACATATATCTACAGATGGTTCGAATGGCCACGATCGAAGACCATGACCATTTTAGGTTAGGTTACCCTCCGCCTCTTCTTTGAATCGCTAACTAATATGTACATAGAAACCGTTTCGACAACTACTGCATCTGGGATGGCCATCGTAACGAATGGGTCACGCGCAAAAATTGTTTATGGGATGGTCCTGAGTTCATCAGCTCCAAATCTGTTCTTTCGCGCACGTACAATGGTTTTCCGTATCTTGGCAGTTTTTTCTCCACCATATTGGATGTGCCAAGCACGAAAATCGAAGATGTGATACAAGAGATCGAGGCACGGCGTGATGGAGAAGAAACTGTCGCTCTAGATTTTATGCATCAGATTTATACATATCTGCACAAGGTGGCGAGTGGTGACGAAGACTGGCAGAAGATAAAGTAAGTCAACATTTTCGATTCTCTCGAGTGGTATTATGTTACAGCACAAAGGTCGCCAAATGCTCGCCAATCTAGAGCGACCATTTACCTACCAGGCGCATGTTTAACCCAATTAAATCGATCACACAGAGTAAACTAATATGCTAATAATACAATAGAAGTGCATTCACCGAGAGGCAGCTAGTGCTCGGTGATAACGGGATGTGGTATACTTTATCGAACTGCCTCTGGGGCAGTCCTTTTGCCTTGAGTGGGTTGCAAGACCTCTCGAAGATATACTCTGATATGGAGAGTCTTTTTGTCCAAAGACTCAAAGTCAAGAGGGCGACTCTAAGTATGCTGATTGCTGAGGTCAAAATCATGGCCGAGGCAAGACAGCCACATGTCGAGAATATGAAGACGCGCTTGATTGATATCGGCAAAATGCTGGCAAAAACCCCGATGGATAGCAGTGTTTCGAAAGCGCTATCCAACCTCAAAGGGATCAAATTCTTGCCTAAGATGTCGAACGATGGCACATCTGTGCTTGTAGGTGCAGAAGAAGACTTTGCCATATCAGATCATCAACGATATGGCGACGCATTTGCAAACAGCAATGCTTTGCTTGACTTTCGGGTACATGAGGTCCAAAGTCTTCATAGCATCTTCGAACAAATGGGCTTGATGCATCGCTATCTTTCGTCCTTGGTGAAGGAGGTTTCTGATGTTGGAGAGAACTGCATTGAGGACGCAGTTTTGTCTCAGCAACTCCAAGTCAGGGCTTACGCATTATACTGGTATGTTTACAACTCTTTTCTATGGTAACAACTGGACTATTGAATATTGGCAGAAGTCTGCATGGGAAAGAATAAACCTCTGACCATTGAAAAACATCCTACTTATGCATGAGCTGGTCTACCATGCTGTTATTCACACTATAAATGCTGACGAAAAATAGCTGTGCCGCAAAACACAAAAGCAGGAAGGCTTTTCACGGAGATCGTAAACTTTTCGAGCAGCTCACTACGATACGCGTCTATACTACGGACGACATGACCACGAATCTTGTACTTAACCTGAGCTCTAGTACGATCAGAGTGCAAAGTGAGCGAATCGCCATACATAGCGAGATTTCTGAAGGCATTATCAAGATATATGTCCCTTATAAGACACAACAGCGTCGAATCTATTACCGTTCGCAGCTTCCAAATTTGCTCACCAATATACTGAGTACCGGTCCATGGGCCAATTTCGATATCTCGACTATCATCTCGTCGAGTATTGAAGAGCTTGAGGACGTCCTGGTCGAGCAAGACATTCCACCAGTGTCATGGGTCAACAAACCTATGATAGTGGTTCCATATGGTCCGAAAGACGATAGGCCAATCACGCCCCCAGCATCTCACACCGGTAGTGACTCAGCGACAGCAGTTTCGCGCTCTAGACCAATAACACCCGATGCGACACCCACATATCATGGACGAGCAGTGCCGACTCCAGATGAAGAATACATCGCAGAGGCTACTCCACCTCCAGAATACCCTGTACTCATAGAGCAAATCGTCCGAAGTGCACAAAGAACTAGTCGCGTGCGCCACAATGCCGAAGACATTGCTGATCAAACGACATTCGCCGATCGAGCTCGGGACTATAATCACTACGCGACTTTTGGTTCCCGGGAGAGAGATCCTTTCGTGCATGATAAACGTATTGGTGCTGCAGGCGAAGGCTATGTAAGTTCATCATTCCTACCAAGCTTGACTTACTGACGTGCAGTTCAGGTCTTCGAATTGCTGAACAGCCTCAATCTACCGAAATTTTCAGAAGCAAATTGGCGCAGCACCATCCGCAGCGAACTTTCACGCTCAACGCACTTCGCAAATATAGCGAATTGGACAGGCCGCGAAACAGCAGATATCGTATATAAGGACGAATCTGGGCAGCTTACCCAGTACCTTCGTGAACATTGTGAGGGCGACTTCCCAAATCAGATTCGCGAAGACAGGAACTTTCAGACGCATCCGATCGAGTATTTTCTCGAGGTGAAGACCACAACTGGAGATTGTAAGACGAGGTTCTACATGAGCTCTGGGCAGTATAAGCGGGTATGTGATGTTTCGAACAAGAACCAAACTGCTTTGGACGAGCAACTACTAACACTTGCCTCTAGATGGAGAACATGGCGCTTGGAATTTTTGAGTGGAATCCTAGCCAAGTATATGTCATCATGAGAGTATACGATTTGATATCACCAGACGTAGGCCTGAAGATATATATTGATCCTCTGCGGTTCAGAAACACCAAGTTGAAATTTGAGGCGGAGCAATGGTTTGTCAGTACTCTGTAGTGCAGCACAGATCATTTCAATGTAGTCTCAAATATACACACTTGATAGGACTCGCTATGACTGCGATCCAGGCGAGTCTGCCATTCAGTCAGATGCAGATCAGGGTGGTGACTTTGGCCAAAGCAGTGAAAGCTAGAATGCAATCTGCATGGAGTACCAATACAAAAATGGAAAGGAGCAATGCATACAGAAGAAGTACAAAGATGTAGAGCTCGAAAAATATTTATGTGCTACTTTCCGGCAGTAGTTTTAATCTAAAAGTGACATACAGGGTTAACGCTCTGGCGTGCCGATGACTTGAGACAGCCATGGCGCTCATGACTATCACCCCGCTACAGCACAGCCAAGCCAAATGAGATCACTGTTGGCACGATAAAGGTGCACGAGGTGAATCAACTTGCAGCTGCAAATACTGTAGTGAGGAAGCGAATTGATTGTCTGTATCTGCTATCGTGTTGAGTATCTACAGTGTCTCCGCGCACGGGCCAATAGACGGTGACGAGGTCTTTGCCAGTGCCCGTGTCGACGAATCGGTGTCGTGGATCAGTAGGACTCGTTTGAGTCCTAATTGATTCCAAAAATCACCGACAATGATTTTCCTCTTACCAGATTTCCTAGCTCTTGTCGCCGATCGTTGTGACTCATCTACCTCATGATTTCTACGTTGCTCAGCACTTGTATCAAGTCTTGATATCCCAACATCATGACTAACCGCAATGATTTGTAATGTCTCTAAAGGGTTCTTGTGCCGCTGTAACATAACTATTTAGTCGTTACTGCACATGAGGATACGAAGATCTACCATTCCATAGCCTTCAGGGCCTCCCCACAGGAGTATTTCAGCCCTAACGGCAGGTTCAGCCAATGGTATTTGCAACTTCTTTTGCTTGAGGCATCCAACGTCAAATCCCATTAGAAACAAGAAGCAGCTCATAGTCCCATTGCATCTATCTTTTATGTCAGGGCCGCCATCACACACGATTTTTGCAGATGTACTTCTTTTTCATCTCGCTTCTTGTATAAAGGTATATAGATTGGGAGATTGTGATTAATGGTTTATGTAGTCTTGAAAACATGCAACGTATTGATAAACTATCCATTACCTCTGGAATGGAAGTTGGGTAGTTATGTATTACATTGATAGCATCACTTAGACTTTTATAGATCGAAAACGTGGCGGCGAAAGATATATTCGTACCTATAATCATCTAAAGCCATTTTAAGCAAATCAAACCGGCATAAAGTCTTCATCGGAAAATCCAAATTTTGGCAAGCTTGACTTATAGATCATAGGGAAGTCGCACGTCTTGCAAACATTCCGGATGTCTCGTTGGACATTTCTATGATTCTTTCGATAACCGTACCCATGAGCACCTTTCTTACACTTGTGTCTGAGCAGGACTTTACGAAACTATGCCAAATTTTCGTGAACTCTTTCCATACCAGGCATTGTCAACATAGGCTTGATGAAAATGTATAAATCCCACTGAGGATCTGACACGATCTAGAGTAGGATCTTGCTGTCAGGGTCGCTCCTTGCCCAATGGAAAGATTATCTATGATCTGACCATTTGCTGTCCCGAAGAACAACTACCATCTGCATTAGACACCGGATTAACCATGTATCATTGACTTCCTCAGAGGCTGTGTTCGTGATGTAGGCGCATATTCAAGTGGGCATCGTCTCTGTGTTTATAAAAACACAGGCTTAAGTTAGGTCTAAGGTATAATAAGGCTCTACAGTAAGCGAATGAATGATCTTAGTATATCGAAAATATGTTACGTAAACTTTATAGAGCTTCGCTCGCTAATTCTTATAAACGTCCTTAATAAAAGAATTTAATCTCCTAGTATAGTTCGTAGTCTCGCGGCTGTTATAGAAGCTAAGGACAACGCGATCTGATAGCTTGTCAAAGTCAGATACAGTAGCACAAAGTACGCTAGTTTGGCTGTTGGCATAACGTCGGAAGTAGTTCTCGTGGCTCGAAGCCCAGGCTTCGCGCAGCTTGAGCCCTAGTTCTTCAGCCGAGGCTATTAGCTCATTTTTCTCTAATATATCCTCCAGTCGCATACTTGTCCACAATCAATCCGAGCCAATCTGAGCCTCCAGATTGGATTGGATTGGATTGGATTGGTGGGCTCGGATTGATAGGCTTGCAATCTAATCAATCTGATTAGTAATCAAAATGCTGATGTGAGGTTGTAGAGATAGGTGATATTGGCTATATCGTAACTATTCTTGGTGTTGAGTTTCGCCATCGCTGTCGATATTGTCAGCCCATGTACTGAGGCCATACAGCGCGTCTAACTCGCTGTCAGTCCTAATATCTTGACGCCGACGCTGTCGCTGCCTAGCCCAGCCTTAAGCCACCGCCTTACGCACTGTATCGCTGCCAAAAGCTGAGGTTGTATCCCACGTCGGCGAGGCTGCAGTAGGTCACCAAGCTCGCTGAAAACGCGCTCACACTCGGCGCTCGACGCTGGGATAGAGATGATATCCAGCGCGAGCCTGCTGAGATGTGGGTAGCGATCGCGTATAGACAGCCAGTATTTGATTGGATTATGATGATATTCAGAGTCCCTCACAGCGCGCGGCCCGTGCTACTTCCATCGCTCAAACTTGTCGTTACTTATATCGTCGTCGCGAGTAGTCGAGGGATCAATAATGCTATCAATAACGTCGTCGATATCGTTCGAGTAGACCTTTGGCCTCCGTGCCGTAGACGAGGTAGTATTATATAAAGCCCACAAGGCGCGAAAGCTGTCCTTGTTAGTATCGAGCCACTTAGCTTTACCCTGCTCCCACAACTTATCGCGGTACATTTTGTAGTAGGGATGGAGTACTATAGCAGCGTAGTAAGTGGGCGTCAAGTCTAGCTTTGCAAAATACTCGTCGGCTTTCTTCCAAGCTGCCCGCATATCAATTGCAAGGTGATCCTTAGGCGTCTTATGGTGGGCGTTATATCTAACACTGCTATATTTCTAGACGCGCTGCTCGTAGTAGCCGAGGATATACTCGAAGACTAGAATAGTCTCACTAATACTCCTAAACCTACTAGATTTGCTGCGCCCCTCGAGGCGCTTGGTGGCGGACTTTAGAGGCTTTAGCACATCTAAATACTTAGTAATTACTGCCTAATCGTGTGCTGACAGGCCGTCTGATCTCATCCACTGCGGCGCGTCAGATAGCTTCTTATTGCGAGATCTCTTCCACGCGTCCTCCACGCGTTGGGCTTCTATATGGTGGTTGGCGTACGCGCTGATAGATGACTGTAGCGTTACAGCACGCTCAAAGCAGGCGTAGTAGGAGTTCTAGCGAGTGACGACGGGTTTGACAGGCTCGAGAAGCTGAGGGTTCTTATCCTTGAGTAGATCCTTGTAAGCAAGGTGCTGGAAGGCATTAAAAAGCGTATACTATTGCGGTGTTCTAATATGGCTAATAACGTCTAGAAGTACACCTAGAGGCCCGTCGCGTCTCCACGCGCTCATATATCTATCCTTGGCGGTAGCCTCGCTCGCACTGTTATCGTAGGAATCGCTGTCCTTGCCCCAGAGTAGTATTTGTCCGATAAGATTGAGTGTATGAGGGCCGCAGCGGAGGCGACGGTGGATAGCGTTAAAGCCCATCTTCTACGCGATCGCGTCTACTGTAGTATTGTTATTAGCTGCGTTGTCAAGAACAAAGTAGCTAATACGATTAGAGTCAATCTTGAACTGCCTTAGCGTCTCTAAGACCACCTCTACGATCCGCTCGCTGGTATGAGCGCCTGTCAACTGCGGTAGCGCGATAGGTAGATCTATCAGGTTTCCATCGCTGTCAACGTAGTGTGCGACGATACCTAAGAAACCGCGCTTGCCAACCCTTTGTCGTCTAGCTGTCAAAGCTGATATGTATCTTGCTCTGTGCCCGCAATAGCTCCTAGATAACCCGTGGTTGTAGGTAGTTGTATAGACGCATAACGTAACGTGAGACGCTATTGTGAGACGTCTATAGCGCTGACTCTGCTTGAGGGTTCGCTGCTGCGATAAGAGCTCGAAAAGCTGGTGACTTAAAGGTAGAGAGAGGCTGATTATTCTCAACGAGCTAGGTGACTGCTGCGAGTCTAAAGCGCCGAATATTGAAGCTGGAGAGCTCGTTCGCGATCGCCTGGCTAACCCGATTTCTAGCAAGTATAGTCTGGAGGGGATTAGCTATAGTAGTATGGGTTTCTTTGTGAGGCCCTTTGTAGCCGTGGCCAGGCAGCTTCTCTGCTAGATGTTGCTGAGTTGCTGAGGTTGAATTCGTTGTCTTATATACACAAGTAACGCCTGCCTTGATACGCTTATGCTTATAGCAATAGCGGCATATAAAGAAGAAGCGCGTAGGATTACGGCGCAGCGTAACGCGGAAGCCGTAATTATATATCTAGCTTTTCTTCTGGCGAGAGGATGCTATAGGCTTTATATACTGAGGAAAGTCATCCTAGTTCAGGCCTTCAAATACATCCTCTAGGTACTCGTCAAAGCCTGTATTACTAGGCGTCTCAGTCGCGAGTGTGGCCTCCTCGCTGCCCTTGGTGGGCGGGACGATAGCTTCTTTGGTCTGCGTCTCGCGCAGTTGCGCATCAAAAGTCAATACCTATAAAGCTTCAAGTAGAGCTTAACAAGGCAATGAACAAGCTAGTAATAAAGAGCTTCTAATAGGTATAAGCGTGTCTCAAAACTAGGCTGGCGAGTCGGGTCTCCACCTCGGGATCGTTTTCTCTAATTATCTCTACCAGTTCTTACCCAATTAGGAAGTTTAGTAGCTCATTTTGTAGCCCTTAATTTAAGCTTCATCTCTGTTTAATATAGTAATAGACTAACTCTAATAGGTAAAAGGTTATTAGCCTACCTACTTTGCTAAGAGCTGGGTCTCTACATTTTACTCCGATCTTGAATATCTCCTTACCCAGTATAACTAGCCTATTACCGTAATATGGCAAAATAAAGCCCTGATAGAGAGCTTTAAAATAAGCTACTAAACTTCCCGATCGGGTAAGTATTGGTGGAGATAATAGCGTTTTTGAGATCCCGATGTGGAGACCCAATGACTGTAACGATGTTACAGCCTTGCCAAGTATCGGACCCATCCCGGAGCTGGGTCGGANCAAATATCCGCCGCCCCCTTCAGCAGTCATTGATCTTGAGTCGGATCCGACTAAGGACGGGTATTTATTGAGACACCTCCTGTAGCTAGCTCTGTAGACTTTTGATATCCTTTCGTA